>NC_050588.1:35492500-35792500 GCF_013368585.1 Megalops cyprinoides | reverse complement strand
CGAAAATAATGACCAGGAAGAGATTCCACCTGCTTCACCATCATTTTTCCATTTGAACGAGCACAAGAAAAACATATACAGAGCGGTCACTGTTCACTTTGCAAAATTACGCACAATCCACCATTGGTTTCTGGGATAGCGGTCACCTGACAGCTCTGGGCTCGTCACTTACCCCCACTCGACAACGTGGGACTCGTAATCCCAGTACTCCCGCGGCCGATGCGTGTTCACCTCGGTGTACACTCGGGCCCGGCTCGGCACAGGTCCTGACATATCCGACAGCTTGGCAGCGTGGGTAGGGTGCAGCTTCCGGTGAATGGGCGGGAAGAGATGGGCGGGGGGGGCTCAGAGTCTGCCCCTCAGTTGTGCACCAATGAGAGGGAGAGGGCGAGGTCGAGGGGTGGGCCTGGCTGGGAGCAGGGGGCCACGAGTGGCACCTCTGTACAGCTGTTACAATGGACAGAAAGAGCAAGCAATCAGCTATAAAAAACCCCAAAAATACTAATAGATCGATGGACAAAAATGGGACCTAGCGTGGTGAAGGATAACGGTCGAGGCCCTATTCTATATTAAGCAGTTTGGATCCCTGGATATCCACTGGTTGCACTGACCCTCGTGCTCATATTTACATTTACATTTATTCATTTGGCAGACGCTTTTATCCAAAGCGACTTACATAGGTTACAGTTCTTTACAATGTTATCCATTAATACAGCCGGATATTTACTGAGGCAGTTGCGGGTTAAGTACCTTGCCCTTACAGCAGCAGTGTCCCAGCGGGGATCGAACCGGCAACCTTTCGGTTACGAGTCCTGCTCCTTAACCACTATGCTACACTGCCGCCACATATTAAATTGTAACTGACACATACATGCAGACACCCCCTTGGACAATAGGCTAAGGCTGATGCAGTATCTCAGATACTGCGGACTAACATCTGTAAACAGAGCACCGAAAACTGCAATAAAACAATCAATGGTATGGCGGTGCTGATGTTCTCAGAGACAGAGTTGCATCAATTGCCACATGAGGGCCCATTTGAGACCTCTGAGTTAATCTTGGGCCACTGCATCAACAGGCACATGGCTATTCATAAAATCTTTCTATTTCGTTAAAGTTATATGATCTTCATATATGAACACAGCTGCAATAAATCACCATCTGAGATGGCTGCAATATGAATTCAGATATTAACTGGTGATGGTCATTTTAACCACTTGTTTTTAAATGAGCTTTTGTATTTAAATATATACAACAGAATGGTGTTGGAACACAGCTAGCTAGAGTGCTAGCTAAATTACAAAAAAATAAGTGGCACTCAGAGGCAGCTAACAAGCGAATCAGTGACTACATGTAGTTACAAAATGTTAATTACCTCTGGATCACGTATCTATAGATCCACTCATCAATACACATCAGTGCAGTCCAGCAAGGCTAAAATCATCTAAGGGCACAGTACTTCATTCATAAGTAACGAGCCAACTTGTTGGCAGCAAGTCCTTGGAAAAGGCTACCAACCTAACAGACTAGATATTAGCTATCCACCTAAATTCACAGATTTGCCATTAGATGAGGAATATTCATATTGGCACAGTATCTAGCTGACTAGCAACTTCAAAAGCACAAGAAGCATGGGTCCCTTCTCTACTACAGTGATTCCAAAGAAAACTGGACCTAGGCTGATAGTGTTTTCTGTAACATTAATCTGTTTCTGCATATCATTAATGTCAGATGTTACATTAAATACAATGAACCATCCCAATTCCCCCATACATACTACATGTACAGGAGATAGGGATTTGTCATGACAAATACTACACATGCAGGCCACCACATACTTTTTAAAACTGATAACTGCTATTTCACTCACACAGAGTTAAAAGGCCAGTCTGATGAATGTGTGGCAGTTATGGAGTTTGGTTTGTAACCAGGATATTGTATGTTCTAGCACGGCTTAGACCAAAGGTACTGTTGGTCCCACTAAAATTAGCTTTTTTTTTTTTTTTTTTTTTTACAGGCATTTATTAATGACATTTAGTATTTGTGCTCGGCCTTGTGCTCTTTGTGGCAGACAAAACTTGACAATGAGCATCGGTTGTACACAGTGTTAACTAGCAGCAACAATTACCACTCCAAAATATGCAATTTGTTCTCGGTCTTTTCAGATACTAACTGCTTTGAAAAGGAACAAATATCCTACGTTGATATGCTTTAATCACCGTGAGGTTCAACACTGTAAGTAGCCGCCTGTTGCTGTACAATGTAACCATCTAGCCACCTAATGTAACTAATGGATTATAAATTGCTTTCTTTAGCTTGTTATCCATCTAGTACTTGCCACTTCAGCAAAGAAATCTAACGTTAACTATGTTAGCCAGCTGGTATACCCTGCCAGCCATCCTTATTACCAAAACTGTTGCAACGCAGCTAGTAAGCGACCCATGGTACCCAAATTCACATTAGCTAACTAACTACCCATCTACTTAAGCTAACTAACGTTAACTAAGCAGTATATTCAACTACCAAACTAACTTCACTAGCTAACCTCAACAGATAACGTTTAAAATTAAAGCAACATTAGATTATTACTTACGATGGTCGTTTGCGCAGAGTGTGATCATTACAAACGTGAACTCCTGTGCTAGGTAACTAGGTAGCTATATGCTGGTAGATTAGCAGTCACCCAACATTACCCGCCAAACTGGCTATTATATTAATAACGTTAAATTATCTAGGTTTAGATGAACGCTGTACCAATACATTAAATTCGTCCATCATCACGGCCAACTGCACTCCGAGACAAACCCAGAAGACTGATGTCTCAGCGTCGTTCCAAGTTAGCCCACTAGCTAACTAAAAGGCAGGTGATCTCAAAACTATTGCCTAACTACCTGGACAATGAGCGAGCTAACGTTAGCTAACTACAGATTCAATAACCAGCTACCAGCCTATCCAATAAACTTACGGCCCAATGGGTTTCCAGCGGGGCCTCGCCGACCAAGCCATTATTTCTATCCATATCCAACGGATACTTACATTGCTAGTTAGTTAACGTAACCAACGAGACGAGTGAAGGGCAAATAAGATTCAGTCAGCGTTAGCCACTTAACTCCTCGGGTGTTTTTTAAGCCCGCTGTCTGGCCGGATAGCTAATACTGATCATTTGGGTTGACATCCAACTGGCTATCGAACTCTGAGTGTCTGCATGTGCTGCAAAATCATTTACAGACAATTAACTACCTAGCTAGACGGCCTCGATTGATTTAGCCAGCCGGCGAGCGACACATCCTCGAAACCGGCTTTGAGGCTAACTAGCAGACCAGCTAACACTAGCCGGCTCATCGTCATCATCACCTCGCCCCTACCCGTGCCGGATGCCGCCTGTTACCCTGCTTAGCCACACTTGCTAGCAACATGTAGCTAGCTAAAACCATTACATTGTACTCAGCATCCGAGCTTCCCTGCGCCCAGTGTACCCGCTCTGTACCTCCTCGTTAAGATCTCCGCTGCGGACCCCTCGATCGTTATGGTAGCGAGTTCCCTTCTTCTCGCCGGTTCCGTATCGACTGGGAAGATTTCTGCTGTCTCAGAGACAATATGGCCGGCCCCCACCACACTCTCGCCACAAGAGAAGAGAGGCTGTTGGGACAGGAAGCGGAAAGAGACAACGGTGACGAAACAAACCGTAGAGAGTTTCAGTTAATGATTTCCAAATTGGGTGTAGTGTGCCGTGGCTTTTCTGCAGCGCCCTCTGGTGGACTACCCAACACCAATGCGTTTCCTTGTGAACAAAGCCAGCCCGATAAGAGGATGAACACAAAAATGCTTTGCTGGATAACAAAACCGAATTTACGACGAAGGATAGTTTGTCCCGAGCAGTGGGACCGGTTATTGCCTATGAAAATAACAGTACACGAATGAACCGTTATATCGGTAAATGTAATTTATTGTATGAATGTTTTCAAAATAGTCTCATGAAGACTGTTTTGTGATAGTACCTATATATGAACATAAGAGGGCATTGTCCACCTGTTTCCTCACAAGTGTTTACAAAATGGTACACCGATGTAAGAATTGCCACTATTTTACATTTTGTAGGGGAATTCAGATGCTGTCACTTTCTCTGGGGTAAAATCAAATATCATCTTAGTTTCTTTTACCCACCTTTGTCTGTGCCTGTATCTTAAACTAAAAGAAATACATTTGTGTGGTTTCTCACCTGTAGACTGTATTTCAGACATGCAATACCCAGCCACAGGCATTCAACGTACAGTTAGTCACTAAGACTAAAACTCTGAGGAGGTTGCCTTCCTGCTTCTTTTAACGTTTTATTATTATTATTCAAAATTCTCTTCATTGTTCTCCTGCACTGCATACATATTATGGAGAGGCCAAAGGGGCTGCTACAGCTGTAATTATAAGAACTGAGCACATGGAAAGAGGAAGACTGAGGTCCTGGAGTTGAACTACATGGAGGACACAGGAGGCCCATAAGGAACGGGCGTAAGGAGCAATTATTGAGACAAATGCTGTGGACGATTTTTTTGAGACTTGTGGACGGTTGACACACTGTTGAAACATGGCCATTGCAGCCAGACGTGTATATTGATGACACCGATACTTGATTAATTTTGTGCCGTTAGCGAGATGATAACAAAATGATTGATTAAAAAATAAACTTGGTGTTTCTTGGACATGCTAAGGTATACACACACACAGGTAAAGACACGCAGAAGTTCATTTCTACAATAGCGAGTGGAGCTATTGGTGTAACATCTGATATTATCAAGATAAAGTGAGGAAGACGCAGATTCAGGCCAGTGTTGCCAGCTGTCATTCCAACTTAAAATGTAGAATAAATACAATTTATAATACAAAATGTAATCATTTGCCACATGTTTATTAGAACATCAAATACACTTTATAACACTGTTTCAGTCACGAGTAGCACAGCTGTCCAGAAAACTCAAGAGTGTATGATGTAGCAGCTTTTGATATGCAACCGTCCCACAAACCTGGCACTTGGCACAATTTCGTTGTACCCTCACCGTGCAACGACAATAAAGTCTGTTCTGATTCTGAATCTGATTGAAACTAGCACCACTTTTGTATTATTCTTTTCAAACAATGCCAAATCACTGGCTGTGTTTTTACAGGATGGTTGGAGTTTTGTCATTCCCATTATCAGATGTTTATCATGAGTAAGGTGGACGTATTGATAGATGTGAGTGAGCAATGTTTATGTACACAGGGAGAAGTAAGACCTGGTTCTCTCTGGTTGTATTTACATTAATTTGCTTAGGAGACACTCTTTCCCAGCGCAAAGGGCATAGCATCCGAATATACAGTGGGATATTTACTTAAATAACACGTTAAGTACCTTGCTGAAGGGTACAACAGCAGTGCCCCACCTGGGGGGTCAAACTAGCAAAGGCTGGGGAGAAACCATTGCTGCAGGATACGCTCTGAATGCACTCTGAAGGACAAAAAAAGGTAAGAAATTGCACTTTGAGGGATTTAAAGGGTCTGAAACAGGATCGCCTCACAAGCCTGCAGCGCAACTTGCTCGTCGTGTGTGTAATTCCGCTGAGACAGAGTGCCGTGCTTGTTAACGCAGCCAGCTGTGAGCTCCACGTGTGACACGGGGCAGGGAGAATCCAAATGCAGAGGTGACTCAGGGCACGAGAAGTCTGGTTCAAAAAAAAAAAAAATCGTCTTTACTGGAGACTCAGGAGACACACAAATCAGGCTTGATACAAGCATCCCCACACACTAAGCATAGCAACTCAAGCCTGAGCAAACACATAGAGAAAGGGCAGGGTTTAAAAAAAAGAGAACGCAGGTGAAACCAGCAACAAATTAACACAGCTAAAAGACATTGACACAGGAAGTTATGAGGCCATCTGGTGGTCGTCCGGGGAAGCAGCAGCCATGTCCCTGGCACCATGTTTCTGTCACTGAGGCTGTTCATTGTGCTCCATGGGGCCTCCATTGAGGATATCCTCCCTGCGATCGCTCCTGTTGTTGAAAGGCAGCGAGTGCCTCAGTTCCTCATCCAGTCCTCTCTGCCAGGCGGGTGGCAGTGTAGCATAGTGGGTAAGGAGCAGGACTCGTAACCAAAAGGTTGCCGGTTCAATCCCCGCTGGGACACTGCTGCTGTACCCTTGGGCAAGGTACTTAACCCACAGTTGCCTCAGTAAATATCCAGCTGTATAAATGGATAACATTGTAAAACAACTGTCACCTATGTAAGTCGCTTTGGATGAAAGCGTCTGCCAAATGAATATCTGCCTGTGAAATAATCACACAGCTGGAGTGAAAGTGTAGCGTAGCGGTAAGGCTCAGGGTGGGGAACTGGAACGTTCCTGGTTCAGTTCCCTGCTGGGGCGCTGCTGCTGTACCCTTGGGCGAGGTACTAGGTCTAGGAGCATGAGGTGCTGGATGATCAAAACTGAGGAGAGCTGTTCTTAAAAATAGACTCCAAAGGGCATGTAAAAGGGCAAAAAACACATATTGTATGTATGCCACGTTTCCGTCTTCCATGATAGTTTATGTAAAATATGCTCGCACCTTAAGGAGCGCTTCCTAGATTTACTGGTAAACTCTGCAATGAAGCACACCCAATGCACTCATTCACACATGCATAGGCACACATGTATTCAGTCACACACATGAATGTGCACGATTGTATCTACTTGGCAGTAGGTTTTTTGGATGGCTTGGTAGCTGGCTAGTGGACCTGTATCTATCTGATGTCAGATAGCTCGTTGTCCCGGTAGGTGGGCAATACATCCAGATTCACGTGCCATTTAGAAATCTAACAAGCAACCTTGGCTCAAACTTAAACTACAACTCACAGCATTTCATCCAGCTGTGAACGAAGCTGACACTAAACATGAAGCGAACATAGAAAAATGAAATGGAAACATAAACATACTTTAAAATGAAATCATAAAGCAAAGAAAATTTACTTAAGCTGTTGATTTGTTTTTCTTATTCGTATTGCCCTTGGTAGTCATACTGACTCCAATGCTCAAAGTAGGTGCAAATGTACACGAGTAGTACAGTATCTGATATGGAAGATAATTGTATTACTTTATTTATTGGCACACATGCCAAATACTGTACATCCACCACCAGGTATAGCTCCACAAAGAGACTGTGTTACTCACATAACATTGTTTCAACAGCTAATTCAATTTATGAACCACTTTTGACAGTACCTCATTCAAGTTTGTTGAGCATGCCGAGTTGCGATGTGAAGACAAATTAAACAGCGTTCATCCTTAGAACCCACACGTGTGGCTACAGGTTTTTCTCACAAACACCTCTCCACTTCCACGCTGACTTGCAACCAAACTGCAGCAATGGTTTTACAAGCAGCCATTGGCCAGATGTCAGCTGCAGGGGTCCGTGTGTGTGTGTGTGTGTGCGTGTGCGTGTGTGTGTGTGTGAGTGTGTGTGTGTGTCTCTTTATGGGCTTTCTGCGATTCCATGGCTAGGCAAGACCGCTCAACCCTGCCACCTTTCCCTCATCCTGGAAAAACAAATGACTCCTAATAAAATGGACCAATCAGTGATTCCGGTTTAATTGATGCCACTAACGAGGGCTATCCTCTCCCCTTCCACAGAACTGCTTGCGCACACCGCTCTTTCCCTCATCGTGTTATTGTTTTTTACAGGGAAACATTGACCTGAAATTCACCGTCTTTTCACTGTCTTCCTCGGAAGCCCCCCCAGCTTTGCAAGAACCCGGGACACCCAGTGTCTGGGCTTGCGGAGGGTGAGTGGCATTGTCTGTGCCTTCTGTGGGAATTCCTCCACTTCCCTCCGCGCGCCGTGCTGAAACAATGGGGCCTGTGTGCTGAGGCGTGTGCGGCGGCTCTTTCCACCCGGCCCTCTCCCTCCCCACCCTGCCTGCCAGCCAGAAGAGGCCCGCTCCCACCCTGGAAGAGGATCATAAAGACTCGGAAGCGGCCCGTCCGAGACCCTCTGGATGAAAGCGGCCGAGTGCGTGTCTGATGGTCATTAATATTCCCGACCCCTCAGGTCGAATGGGGGGGGGGTATCTTGCCTGTCAGGCCGACTGAAATACGGCACAATAGTGTTTATTTCGAGCGGAGGGCCGTGGAGAGGATGTTATTAAAACGTTATCCCTGAGTGCAGTTGTTCCAGGAGTTCTGCAGCGGGTCCCGCTGCGTTGCAAATGTCCAGGAGAGCGTGTGCAGCTGGGAATATAAGCAGATCTCCGCAGGATTTTGAAAAGATGTTTTACTTTTCTGGTCTTTTTTTTTGATTTTTGAATCTTTTCAGATTCGCTTGCTTTAAAGTAGGTGGAATTTCCCCGATGTGTATGTGTTTGCCTACCTATAACTGACTCAGCCTCGCCAGAGGAAACACATCTATCAAGATTTATTTCATTTTACACATGTTGTGCAGCCTGTGACAGTTACATTGTAAAATTCTGTTGAACAATCTTTACATCTGAATAGTTTTTTCTTCAGTTGCTTGAGCACATTTCTCCAAACAGAGGTCAACTTTTGCAAAACAGCCAACACAGCGCCCCAAAAGTGAATCACATTTGCCAGATTTGCACATTTCTTTTGCAAAATGCACAACGACACTTAAAACATTAAACACATGATCACAATCAAATACATAATCGAATAATTCTAGAAAAGCATCATTACTTGTCATTTCACAGGATGTACTTTCTGTCAATCATTACACAATGGGCCAATACATGCTAATAACAACCATCATATACCAACAAATGCATTACTGTCTACTGCACTTTTGGTCCATCAGGCCACAGGTCCTCATTGATATCACACTGGAAATTTTTCCATTACAAAGCAATTAAGAGAAACTCTCCTGCAGCGGCACATCCTCAGCTGATTGCTAGACAACCATTCATTGCATTAAGCATTGGCATCTGGTCATGTGGACAGTGGTCAGACACCTTCCACCGCCAATGAAGAGAATCATTTCTCAATACAATTCACAAAATGGAGAGTATTGGGGGGAAGAAATTGCATCGTCACACATATAGAATCACATTTACTGTAACTTTTGAAAACATGTGGTTAACATTTGCATGTTGTATGTAAGCAATGAAAAATGACTCACTGTTTTGCAAAAAAAAAAAGCTTCTGGCGCACCTATTTGGCAGTGGTAAAGTGGACAAACGTTTCATTCAATGTGACATCAATCAAGAACAACTGTAATATATATGTTTTTGCAGACAACCTTAAAGTCTGTCCATAAAACTTATAAATTAAAGTACACAGGAAAGACTGCTGAAACGAATCCCAAATTTCAGCGTGAAAGCTAAAGAAAGCAAATAGTTATATAAAGGATGTAAGTTTGACAAATAAAAGTAACCTGCTAAACACTGTGGGGTACAAGTACTTACATCCATCGCTAAACAGCTTATATAGTTCGATGAAGTAAGTCTGTTGGGCTGTGCTCACAGGCCACTGAAAGGGCCAGTACTGTGCTTCTTGAGGATGGCTTCCTGAATTTTTTTTAACGCCAGAAAGAACTAGTGATTAACACGCAAAGGCCGTGGTTTTCACTGCAGGTGCGGATTGTCTGTGCTGGTGCCTCTCTGGCTCCTCATTCCTCGGGGTCAGCCTCTCCTTTCTCCAAATAGGAAAGGACACATGTAAGTGATTTTTCAGGCGGGGTGTCGCTGAGAGGGGAGGTAGAAGTACACTGCTGCTCCATCTCAGCCTCGCTGCAGCACATCCTGTGGGAAGTCTCTCTGGGAAAAGGGCAGCCGTTAGCCTCTGCTGGAGAAACAAAATGCATATAAAATTAAAACAGGTTCTGGGGTCCCGTGAGCAAGCACATCCTTGTCTGTCAAACGGACAGGCCGGAACACACACAGACACAGGTGCGCACACACACATGCACATATCCACAGACCCTCACACATGCTTGCACACATATAAGCACACACATGCACACACAATATGCACACACACACACACACACACACACACACACACACACGTGCACACTACAAACATACACACACAATCTCACACAAGCACCCACACACATGCACACAAACTCACAAACACACACACTGACACATGCACACATGTACACATGCACACACACACACACGCACACACACACACACACACACACACACAATTATTGAAAGATCTCAGCATTAACCTTTTCAGGGGCTTCCTCAAGTGTCTTCCTGTCTGGCTCAGATTTTGGATGGGGGCTCCTAATTGCTCCTTGTTTCTCCGGACCTGTTTGGAGCGCACCTTTTTTTCCTCTCAGAGGAATTAAATTTAGGAGTGGACATCTGGGTCCCAGCGCCGGATGATGTCAGGGACTGGCGCTGACCCAAAACGGGCCGCACGGAGAGGGCCTCCGCTCGGTCGGCCACACAGGGGGCTTCCTTCCTGTGCCTCTGTGACAGCTTCCTGCACGGCCCGAGCCTCGGGGAGCCGTTTGCCGAGGCCCCTCTCCGAGGCCCCGCCCGCTCGGCCCAGTCTGGCCGCAGCAGATGGAGAGGCAGGATGAGACACACGCTCGGACCCCCAGACCGCACCACTCGCGGGCGGGTAATGGACTTTCCATATCTCACACACAGGGAAACTCTCCCTGCTCCACTTAACACTGTCTGCAGGCCGATGGCTCTGAAGCAGTCCCGGACAGGGGGGTGGGTGGCATGACCAGACTGCCGGACCCCTTGTAAACACTGTTATTCTCAGAGCAGAGCTGGGCGGGGCAGCCCGGGAGAATGAGGCAGCTAAGCAACTCCCACCCAAAGCACACAACAGGCCCAGCTTAGAAAATGACATTGTGAGAATATTGTGCTTACCGTTTTATAATTTAAAATTCAGTGCTATTAGATCATGCTTTTGTTTGGTTTAACCATTGTGTGGTTAAAAAATGACTGTATTTAGACACTTAAAATATTAAAACTCTGAATTTACACACTTTTGGCTGAGTTGGACAGTGTTGTTGAGAGAACGCTGACTCAATATTGCTCTTTGCCTTGTGGGCAGCAGTGTGGCATTGCACTTTAGAAACTAGGAGACATATCCATCAATAAATAATGAAAGGTGTTATCATAACTTACACTCAAATGACAGAGCTGCACACTCCTCTGAATCTACCAATGGAAATGAATTCAGTACTCTAAAATATGTTATTTAAAGCCAATTTTTAATATCATTATTTTTGGCTGTGCATTAAATGTAT
Source organism: Megalops cyprinoides (assembly GCF_013368585.1). Lineage (NCBI taxonomy): Eukaryota > Metazoa > Chordata > Actinopteri > Elopiformes > Megalopidae > Megalops > Megalops cyprinoides. Next base: position 35,781,268 of record NC_050588.1, on the reverse strand, counting down.
GTTGAAAAACGTGAAGTCATTAGAAATAATGATGAAACATTATGAAATAACATGAAATAATGAAACAAATTATCTTACCAGAGGTAAAAAAATGTATGTAAAAAAAATATATATATGTTCTTATAATAAGAAAGCACTTCAGAGAGTTGTTGTTTCATTTAGATTTAAGATGGTCTAAGATAAAATACTTTAACCTAATAAGAAGGGAAACTGTGGAGAGAAACTGGTGAGGAGTCATTGAAGTCAATTTAAGTGCTGTTTTATCTGAAATGAATGTCACCATTGCAACATGCACAGCTGTGAGAGCTGTGAGATTATTAAAATAAATTAAAAATGCTTATTGTTTTATTAAATATACGTGTGAGTATGTGTGTGTGTGTGTGTATTTATGTATGTGTGCGTATGTGAGAAAATCTAAAATATTTAAATTAACTTATTTAAAGTGTCTGTATAAAGTTCCAACTAAAAAATTCCACCCTTACACCACATGGGAAGAGCTGTTTGGAGTTCCTCCTACATTCCTCTAAGGCAGAGGCCACCTGGCCTGCCACCTCACCTTGCCTTCCCAGCAGACTAATCAGCACCAGTCATACACACGCACTGTGAGTCGCTCCACCGCCATGCCGGCCTCATCAGAGGGGAACAGATAAGGGTCTATGCAGCATGCTCGCTGCACTGACTCAGGACCCCCCCTCTCGCCCCCTCACCGCGGTGATTTACGCCTCTGATATCCTAACAGCTGCGGCGGGGTCCAAACGCAGGGCACAGGGTAATGTTCACCGCGACTAATCGCTGCCAGACTTCAATGGGGCAACAGGGTGATTCACGCAAACGTGCCGGTGACACCAAAGCCCCCGACCCCTTCTCCGTGGATTCTGGGACTTAACAAACAACTGCTTGGCACTGCTCGGGGAAAGAGGAAAAAAAAGTAATCAGAGGGCACTGGAGTGCCAAGAGCTGGATCGTCCAAACAAAACACACGGCCTCTTTGTCCCCACACGTCACGGATCCAACTGACACTTCATCTCTGGCAAGGAGCTGCTGTATGTCTCCAGCTTTGCTTGGATAACATTTGATGGTTTTGAGGCTGCCAAAGAAGCTGCTATTATTTCAGAAGTTATTTCAGACTAAGAATGACATTTGAGGCAAAAAAAATGAAGAAAAACACAGGAAATGCTCCCTCAGTGCTGTACATTCCTGACAGATACAACTTTAAGCATTTAAATTTAAATGTTCATACACCCTTATCAAGTAACCCACAAAGTAAGGTACTTTAATGCATATAATAAAGCCACATGAACAGAAACACAAATCAAGACATAGCCAGAAGGCAAACTATTGTCATTGTGAATCTATTTTCCTTATAGGACAATATAAGTAATAAAACGCCACATTCTAGCTATGTAAAACCCAGGAATAAAAACTTATTCAAATACAGGAAAATAATATGAAAAGAACTTCTACATTGGAAGAGAAATTGTTCTGGACCTGCATATGCCCCCATATTTTCCCATATCATTATAAGGTGGCAGCAGTAAATGACACTGTAGAAAACAGTCCCTGGTTTGGGTTTCCATGACGCTGGTCAGATATCAGTTGAAATGTCCCCTTGGCATTGCAGCAGAGGGCCACATCAGTCTCATAATCTCACTGCAGCCTCACAGCACAGACTGCAGTTCATCGGGGAGTAGAATGAGAACACACATTAACTTGTGTCACATCTGACCAGAAACATATTTGCTATAATTCTTTTGGCTAATGACAAATATGCATGAGGAGTGATACCAGTGACATAGAGGATGTTTTGAAATCTACAGTCCCCTGCCAGCCAGACTGTGTCCCTCCATATTGTGCCACCCAACTAGTTGATCCTAACCCCAGAATGGCCTACCCTCCCTGGAACCACAGTGAGAGAGAGAAAGAGAGAGAGAGAGAGAGAGAGAGAGACACAGAGAGAGAGAGAGACACAGACAGATAGAGAGACATAGAGATAGAAAGAGAGAGAGAGAGAGTGAAAGAAAGAGAGAGAGTGAGAGAGAGAGAGAGAGAGAGAGAGAGAGCTGCATTCCGCCAGTTCCTTCTCATCACTGGAAATGGAGTTTCGCTGAGAAGGCCTTTCTCTCTTGAGGATAACATGAAGTTGTCAATCTTAACTCAGCAAGATATTTTTCCCATGGAAGCTTCAGACATGACAAATATAATACAGGGGGTCTCAAGGCAACCTATATAAATGTTAAACAACAACTTCTAAACTTGGATTACTCAGTTAACTGAATAACACTTTTTGAAACACACGTTTTAGCGGGTCTTCTGGATTCGCAAAGAAACTTCTGCACAAGCTTTGTCTCTGGATGCTATGACGTGATCCAGACTCCCCATACTTACGCATACATAAGCTTCATTTGAATGAAAATGCTTTTTAGAGAAAAAAATCTGTGGAATATTCTCATCAGATTGGTCAAACAAGGAATCCCCCTGATAAGACTCCTATGCACAATTAAAACTCATTTGTTCAAACTGCATCTTGCATCAACATTGAAGTGTAAACACTCATGCCATACCCATAAACACATTTGCTATATCCTCAAAGTTCCTTTTGCGCCTACTCTGGCTCTAATGACTCCTACAATTTTGACACTTCTTGTATGCATTTCTGTAAGTCGCGCTGGATAGAGTATCTGCTAAATGGCTGAATGTAAATGCAGATGTAATTATATGGTTGCAGACCAATGAACTATTACTTTCATTCTTACAATTTGTGATTTGGGCTGAAAGGTTAATTAAATGTTGTAGCAATAGCTTTCAATAGGTCACTGACTGATGTAACTTCACGTACTTCGATAACGACTTGTGTAAAAAGTTACCGCCAACTCTGCGGTGTTAGTAAGCTGTGTATCAGCCATTCCTGTTATTCCATCTTTCTTCCATAGCTCAGATTTTGTGTTTTCACATGGTACTGCGCACGATCAGAAAGGATCCCAGCATGCCATGTGTCCTGTGTCATCTGACCTTTCACCTTTGCTGGCTGGCATGTGGTCCATGCTTTACCACATACCTTTCCTGTTGCAACAGAAGCATCCATTGCTGACACTGTGCCTGCCAACAAGAGCAGTGCCTTTTTCCAATCAATATGTTATGGAAACAGGATCTGGAAGCTACAAAATGGCTTCCTTAACCATTATGCACCCCCACCCCAACCATCTTTTAGATGGATCATCATCCAAAAACTACAGTCTAAATTTAGCTTATATATTGCCTCCATTTTTCCAAAATGGTAATGCTGGGGTCAGCAGATATAGTCAGAATTCTTTCTCCAAAGAATATTTTGAGGTCAAGCATGTTAGGCATAGGTTCAGAAATAAAATATCCCAACTGTTTAAAAAAGGAAAAGTTTCTCACAAAAATCCACCAAGAACCACGCATGCTGTACAATCGAATACCTTTGCGCCTGCACATGTTGCTCTTTAAGCCGAGCCTTATTGACTCCAGGCTCATAATGAATTCCCCTGATAAGACTCCTATGTCTTTACGCCCATATGGCCAGAGTAGAATGGCAATTAATGAAGCTATTTAACCTGAACACATTCCTGACTGGATACTCATTCCTCCTCTTTTCGGTTAGACCTGTTCTGGAAGCAATCACTGCTTCTCATTTATGTCACCCTGGTGGTGGCACTCTAGAACAAATTAGCCAAATAAATCAGAGGTTAGTAACACTTTGTTATAACCTTCTGAGTGATTCCTTCAGACAAGCTTGCAGCAGCCATCGAGCTGTTTCATGGGACTCTGTCAATGCATTTAATAACACAACAACCAAAATAGTCTTCCTCATTAAAATCCTTAACGCATACAAAAAAACAATCCGCAAATTATGGAAAAATAAACTTTATTTCAAAGCCGAATACAAACGCTGTCTCTCACAAGCATAAAAATAGTTAACTCTGTTAATAACGTTGTGCACTGCATCAAAGCTGAAAAATGCCTTGGAGAAGATTCCTGGAGAACTGCTGTCTCTGCTGGTTGCTGAGGCAGATCTCCTCCCGTGAATCTCTCCCCCCGATCGGAACACTTCCTCCTCGGATTCTGGGCCTCCGTCCCTCCCGCTCAGGCTCTTCCGCGGGTTTGCGCAGCCTGGCAGCGGCTCTCCCTGAGTCCTGGGACTCGATCATGTCTCCTGCCGGTTAGGGCAGCGTTTATCTACGGCTCACCCGCAGTGGATTGACCCCGCGCACCTTTAAGCATTCTCGCCCGTCTTTCGCCTGTGGACGGAAGTCATTCAGAAAAATGTTAAATTAAAGAGTGAAAGCGCAGCTCTGTCATTCATAAAACTGAACTACTTCTGTCACGCCTGCAGCTACTACAGATTAAAACAACATCACTTCTAGTGTTACATTACTAACAGCTACAATACCATTTTAAAGTACAATTTCAGGTGTCAAAAGAATTATTTACACTACAGATAGTATAATGTAATTTGATAGTGCAAGTCTAAATAATTAGCTTATTTGGCTGCTTGGTAAATAACAAAATGATCATTACGGAAAGAAGAATGCTTTACTGACATAAGCATATTTTCTGTGTGGTTCTTTTCACCCGTATACCAAACAAATCCAATCTGACTCTCACGCTAATGTTAAGTAGAGTCCTAAGAGAGCTATTAGGGCACATTAATGTGCATTTATCCCTGTCTCTGAAATAGCATGCATTCTTTCTCATCTTAAATGCCATTTAAAGGAAACCAAAGCATAACGAACACTGTCAGGTACTATTTCATTTGCAAAACAAATTTCAAAATGTACTTATTTGTTACTACACTTAATTTATTTACTACTCCTGCACTTTAAAAGTACATTTACAATGTGGGTATTTTGTGACATTATTTGCCTGTGGACGTCTGTACAGTTCAGCACACAGTGTTAATGTGGGGCAATTTAAACACCTTCAAGAAAAAAACTTAAAATTCATCTTTTCAAACTGTATTCCTAGCCTGCCTTCCTTCTTATCTATGTCTGTCTGTCCTCTTGATTGCTATTTTCATTAAACAAAAGGCACTCTACACTAGCCTAGTGCTTAACTTTGTTAATCTTACTGACCTCTTGTAATACTTTGCGATACCTACTCTTAGCATCGTGATGCATTTATTTGGAAGTCGCTCTGGATAAGAGCGCCTGCTAAATGAAGTAATGCCGTGTAATGTAACTGAATATTTTCATTCCTGACTTCAAGTATATGACTAAAATACCTCTGAAGAATGATACTGAAAATGGCCATAATAACTGTATTTAAATCGTCATTATAAGCTACCGGAGTGCATTATACTTATTAGCATAATCCATACATACAACTGAAAATTATGATCTTTGTCCATACCAACAGGTAGTGTTGCTCGCTTTGAGCCAATTTGAGAAAGTAGTTTTTCTGTTATTACATGATCACTACTTTGGTGGTCACTGAGGAAAAACATTTTGTAAGAATAAAAAGAAATGCAATAAATGCTTGAATTACTCTAAGTTAAAGACAAAGCATCATATAATTAAACTGAATTACCCCCTTTACCAATGCAAAAATGATGTAGGTTATTTCATTTTTGGATATTAAGAACAAGATATTACTATTTGTATTCATAGTTGAAGATAGATGTCTACATCTAGATAGTGGAAACTGCATGTGTGTGTCTGTGTGTTTACTTTAGCAAAATCAAGTACTGGCATTGCATGTATTATAAAGTGATCCCTACCTGAATCCCAGAGTAACTCCTGTCTCACAATAATGTATTTTATCATGGACAACAGCCCTAATTCTGACACAGTGTTATATAATAAACATGCTAGTATCTGAAGATATTTCAGTGTTGTCACAAGTGTACATGATTAGAACATATTTTAAAAATTAATTTCAATTAACAAACAATGTGTGTATATTCACTTTTAGGTCATTTTTTATTGGGTGAAAATTTGTCCAATGAAATATAGATTTTTAGATAAAGATGATCCTGGTATTTCAAAATTTCTGCAAATTGCTTTGGTCATGATTTAAGAATTACAAAGAATTACAAATCAGCCAACCTATATGCAGACTTCCAGTTAGCATCATTAGTCCCTGGCCCTGTGGAAGACTGGCACCCCTGATGGTACCCTACCACTACACCACTGGCACCAGGACACTTATGTTCAGTTGCAGTTAATTCCATTCTACAAATGTGTTGCAGAATGAAGCAAGTACCAAAATGGAAGTGAATGTAATCAATTCACTAATAATAATAATAATAATAATAATGGTGTGCATGTATTACTCAGATTAAAAGGAAAAGTGTCATAGCGGTTACAAGAAATGCCATAACCTGGAAGTGGACATCTGTGAAGCAAATAATGAAATAAGCTGTTTCCACAACTTCCATCTTTAGTATTTCCAAGTCGATAAGGACACAAAGATTAAGTCTCATGATCTTATCTTCTAATGATCTTCTATTTTATATTCACTAAATACTTGTGTTGTAATTTCACGGACGAAAGCCATGGAAGAATTCTACAATAATTCTCCACAAACTCACAGATGTTTCATCATGTGAGATCACTTCTCTGGGTACGCTAGAATAATCATAAACTTTTCAGTTTTTTTTTTGACATCGGTAAAATGTCATTGAAAAATCCTAGCCTAAAATCAGCCTAAATTGATGCTCTAAGCATTCTGTGTGCTCCATATACGTTTACCAGGACCTCCTTGGAGTATTACTGGCCGGGAAGCATCGATTGAGATGGAATTCTGGTGCGCGATGTACAGACAGAAATCTTACCCCTTTTCTTTGGTTGCTGAGACAGAAGGTGCATATCGCCCTAGGCTGCTTTACATTACTGTCTCCAGACGCGGTGTACATCGCGTTCAGACAGGGCTGCCCGTCTGCGTTACCGTCACCGAGCAGCAGGACGTTCGCTAGATGCGAGATGTAGCTTGATGCCAAACGGAGAGTTTCGATCTTGGAGAGCTTTCTGTCCACCGGCTCCGTGGGTATGAGAGTTCGCAGGGCCGTGAAGGCGGTGTTCACGTTTTGCGTCCGGTCCCGCTCCCGGGCGTTGGCAGCGTTCCGCTGCTTGACGAGTACCAGCCCGCCGACCCCGGACAAACCGGTGAGCGTCCGGCGCTGATTGGAACCGACGCAGCATCCATAGCTTTGCTCCGAACTGCCGTCACTCTCGCTGCGGTTGTCCTCATCCTCGGACATCACCAGGTCAGGATAAATAAGGTGGGTCGCCATAGGCCTCATCATAGCGAAAGTCATCATCGAAATAGTATGATTTCCGATGGAATATATCAGAAATAATAGAATCCTCTTAGACTACATCCAATAGGCTTAAAAGGACAGCATTACACATCCACGATCCCCTCAAACAACATAAATATGTGCAATGATTGTTTTCTTATTAGTTTCACTTATGCTGTTTATGCGTAATGCTTATATATCTCCGTGTGGTACTCTGACCCAAACACAGATGGTCAGCAGCGCCAGAACTCAGGCAGTTCTTATAGCCCGAGGGGAGGGGTCATTAGAAGCATGCAAATTCCTCCCTTCCCAGGCAAAGGAACACTATTTCCCTCCAGATTCCCATTTATCAATGAGTCCGTGTCATTGAGATTTATTTTACAGCCCCCTTTCTCCTTTGGCTTCAAATTAAAAACATGAATTTTGCGATATTGTTTTAAATGGATTTGGATGACCTTTGGAAAATCTGGGCTAATTCTCTGAATTATTATGACTATCTATTATTTGTATGTATTGGCGATTATGACTAAAACGATGATCACTGCGACTAAGTACAAATCTTTGATTAATTCATTTAACACCACTCAATAATTTGTTACGGACACAAAAAACATAATAAATACATACATTTTGTTAGTAGCGATATAAAAAATAAATATCGTCTTGCATACATTTTTAATTTTACTCGATCCGCAATATGGATTATCTGAAAATGATTATATACAGTAATCATATATAAAGATTAATTTATTATAGTGTTAAGAGACCCAGCAAGTCGCCACATTGTTGCATTTCACACGAGCTTAACTGAAGCAGTGTTACTTTCTTCCAGAGAGTCACACTTAACAAAAGTGTGTTTTCACTCATGTAGGAACATTAAAATATAACTTAGGCGTTTTAAATTATTTACTGAAAATGATAACGCTATACATGTAATGCAATATAAGTGATGGTTTAACTTAAAACAACGTGTAGCTACACGTGTTATCTCTGAGATTTATTTAGTTATTATAATTACGTGTATTTGTTAGTTGTGTGTATAATGTAAAGGGGAATTATGTATTATTCCACTTTTATGAATGTGATAGTGTCAAAAGTATCATACATGCCATTCACAATATCAGTACCTTGAGCATGGATGGGAAAATGTAATATTCATATATTCCATATATAGCCACACAGATTGTAGAACACAGATTACATACTGTAGAATGCATGCCACTTTTCCATGGGCCTGCATGTTTGCATAGAATTTTATGTAAAATAACTAAACATTTCCTTCTGTTATATGCAATCAAGAGCAAATGCATGCATTACATGTTTCTAGAAAGACAATCTTTTGCAAGGAATCTTGCTGCATGTTATCATTGCAGTCTACGAAACTTCAACAAATAGCCAAACCTGAAAGCAGAGCAAAAGAAAAAAAAAAATCCAAGCTGTCATTTTTCTGTAATCACGCACAGTTATTATGGATCATTTCAAGTGCTCCACAGTGGGATATCACCCATGTATAAAATATTTAACGAATGACAGCAGACTACGTGGAACACGTTAAATCCTTTCATTTCTGACATGAAGAAAAAGAACCTCACTGTTCTGTGCTTAATATAACGAATCGGCCATTAAAACAGAGTGAGCGTGGGCTTGTAAGCTGTTTTGTCTGAGTTGTGCCACAGGTCATTGCTTTCTCCATTTGCAGAGTCAGAGGCAGCGAGGGGATTGTTTTTCCTGCAGTGGCACTAACCCCCACAGAAGTCAAGAGGATAACAAGCTTCCTGCACAGCCTCCTTGTATTTATCTAAGCCTAAGACTTAGGTAAAGGGCACATCTCACCCCCTAATCTGCCTCTCTTCGCTTCCTCGGCTATTTTTAGGTTTCCTTTTCTTGGAGGTATGTGTGAGCGGAGCTCCACCTGTGTACACATCCCTATTCCACAGCTTCTTCTGCCAATACCTCCGTATGCGGCACAGAGGGAGGCTGAGTGCATCGGGGTGCCCATGCCAGTCAGATCTGCCTCTGTGCAGGACCGGTAACCCAAGGCCTTTCTGCCTGCACAGAAATCCTGCACAGTAACTGAGCGCATGATGCTGTGCTTGCAGCAGCACAGCTAAAATCAAGGTACTGTAACAAGGCTTACCAACCATGTGTGCAAAGAGCAAGAATACAGGCTGTGTATGTTGGTTTACCAAATACGCGTCTGTTCTAGAAGAAATATTACACCTCAGGCCGAACATCTTATCCGTTGAAATAGTAAGTATACTGTAATTAACATCACTAAATGAAAGCCTGTTACTGTTCATATATAAGACGGGTGACTGGAGTTAATATTAATGCCAGTATGCAGCTGACTCAGCAGGCAGGTTAATCCAAGGGCGTAGCAGGCTGACCCTTGGTTACCCCCCAGTCTCCCTGCTGGATACAGAATCGATAAAAATGTTAGAAAAAAAAATCCAGAGCGCACTTCAAACTTAGGTCTTCTCACTTTCCAGAAATAGTCTTCAGGGGGTGTACTGCAATGTGTGATTCACCAAGTGTCTTGCAGGCACATCAAAAAATAGCTCGTACCGGAGAACTGAAGCCAGCGGTATTGCAGTTAGCATGTGTTCTATCAACTGTATATGAGGCAAAAACGGGAAAAGAAAAGAAAGATTCTAAATGTCAAGTAAAGATGAGTGTAAAACTAATAATAGGACTTCCACAAGTTCAAACTGAAGTTTGACTTCAAAACTTTACATTTGTGTCGCTGTTAAAGCAAACAAATTAGACAACATTTATATTTGAAGATGAAATAAAACAAATATGCTCTTGTGAAAAATCTATTTTCCCTCCAGCAGTGCATTATTTATGTCATTGATTGGATTAGATGAAGTGTGCGATCAGGTGGTGGCTGTCATGCTGTTTTTCGGGGTACTCAGGGTATGAAAAATTTTACTGTGTAGTGAGATCGATAAGCCATTATTCGCTTTGCAACTGAGCTTCTGTTTTCATTTCTTTTTGAAGTAAATCAAAGATTTATTTAATATTTTTTTGAGGTAAGACTGTATTATACAGTACTTCATGTTACAGGTGATAGACGTATGTTTCGTTTTAAATATCATTTTGGCAAGTGACCCCTTGGCATGTGGCAATAAGTGAGCCAACAAACGCTGAAACATTTTCATTTTATAAATTAAAATGAAGAATACCATGCAATATTTTATTAAAATGCATAAACAAACATAAAAATAAAGTCATAATCGCAAAGCCAGTGGTGGCAGTTTTGAAAGTCCAAGGGAAAGAATTGTTGCTGTCACTTAACATCTGTATTTCAAGTTCTGTAATGCAGCCATTACTTAAGTTTCGCTATCATAGTTAGCATATATGAGTAAGACATTTCCTCTGTGAAAGGAATGAAAATGATAAACAGAAATACTCAAAAACAAGCACGTGTTGCGGCTCCCCGCCGGGCATTTGGCCAGATTCACAAATCTGTTTCCTCCTGTTTGTCACTGAAACAAAAGATGAGAAAATCGCTAATGTAACGGCACACCGCACATTCAACAACCCACACATTAAGTCGGCATCCCAAGGGCATAACCCCACCTCCCTCCTATTCAACTTCACTTAAATCATGCATTGTATACTATATTTGGAGGGTGTGTGTAATGAGAATATGAGAAAATACGACTCCACAGTCTCGTTTACAGAAGACGTCCTCATTAGCCGTGCCGGGCCCGCAGCATCCGGGTCTCATTTGTTTGTGTAACGGGAGATAGTTAAGTGTTAAGCAAATAAACAGTGAGCAGATGTGTGTTTGGGGGGGTGGTGAGGGGATGGGGGGGGAGCAATCCTTAGAGCCTCTCCCTGAGTCAGCGTTTGAGAAAACAACCAGAGGAGGCAAATGGCTTCCAGAGAATGAGGATTTATACAGAGAGGGGTCACCAGAGAGCAGGGGCTGACACATTTAGCCCCGCACTGCGGTTCAGCTGCGCTAACAGAGCCGACCCAGAGAGGACCTGAACCCACTTTAAAACGGGGGACACCCTAGTGTCGCTGAGGCCTGAGGTGAGGACCGGCACGGCCTCAATACTGTTTCACCCCCCCCTCTCTAATAATAAATACTTTAGTTCAGGAAGGAATGCAGTGAGCCTGGTAAACAACTCAGGAAAAGAAAGTGCATTTGAAGGCAAATGCATTGTGCATACTCATTTAGCTATTTCAAAACTCTGAACATAGACATCTCTTAAGGAGTTTATAATGCATTAGAAATATAGATACTTCATTTTTAAAATATTGTTTTACATATGTAAAAATAAATAGCACACACGAGAGAGATTTTTATTTGTATTTTTAATATTCTCTTAGTTCAGTTGCAAAGTATAAGTATAACAAAGCAGTATAAACAAAAGTGAAAACTAATTAATGCATTTTGTCATTCTGACACATACGTCAAACAGATTTATTATACTGGTATTTTGGATTTCACATTTGAATGAAATATGAAGTATGAATAAAACATGTATTTATTCTGAGAAAATGATGTGTTGGTCTGTCTTTTGTTTTAATGACGGCTTCAGTGCACTGTAGAAGTCTGTCCACTAATTTCTGGTAACGTGATGGTGGTATTGTGTTCTATTCCTCCTTAAAAGCATTAATAAACTCATCTACTCAAGAGGGCAGTTTTAGCCTTGCCATAATTCTGCATTCCGTTTAACCCCAAAGATGTTCTGACTAGTTGAGTTCAGGGCTCTGTCGTGGCCACTGCATATTCTAATGTTATTCTCTTCAAACCATGCATGGTCACATCCATAGTCACACCCCTTTGCCTGCATTCAGATGGAGTGTACCATGACTACATAGTCCATGGATAGTGTATATTGGCCTACGTTATTTTTTGCATATATTACTAAAAGTAATTTTCTTGTATCTAGAGCAAATGCACTCCCTGTACTATGTAAAAGGAATAATAAAAATTAGACTGAACCAAAGGTATTGAATAAAATATTCCTAATTATAAAAGGTAACTAAATACAACAGGGGCTGAAATGTAGGGGTTAAAAACTACAACTCTTACCCAAATCGTAGACCACGACTCCCGATCGTCCTGCAGCCATTTGTATCTCCAGGTAATGCGTTTATGAAGTAAATCTGAAAGGTTATATATTCACAGTGGAGATGATGTGTGACACTTCATACTCGAATTTCATAAAAGAAGTGAGCGAGTAGAGAAATAAACTGATGCACACTAATAGCCCTCAGGCACTTACAGAACTCATTGGGAGGCATCATCCTGGGAGCCCTCAGAGTTCCATATCCATCTATAGAACTAGCAGAGAAGAACAACAAAGAGAGGAATAAGGAGGATATGACAAGCAGATCTGAGGCCCACCCCCAATTTCTTTTCTTATGCCTGCAGCTTACAGGTAAGACACACTGGGGTCGTGACAGGGCTGCCTGTTATTGAGTTTTTAATGCTTTTGTGAGTCTTATGCCACAAAGACACAAGGAGCATCCTGAACCTGCTGTACTTAAAACGGGGACGTTTAGAGAGGACATCACAAGGAGTCATGACCATTTCTGCATTTGCATACCCAAGGCTCATACAAAGACATGGTGCAAGTAAACTATATTTCTGATTGAAATCATGAATATTTTGTAAAGCCATTAAAGAGTACTCAAAAAAGGAAAAGAAATTACTACAGGCACTCCACTTTTTTCAAAAGGTTTCTGTAAACCTGGAATCTTATTTTCTATCAGTTTTTTTAGAGAATTATAGGATGCAGAGAACATGAAGGTCGCAGTCTTTGGACAGGTGCTTACTAAGCTAGAGAGTGACCAAGACAGTGGAAATACTCAAAGAATGATATTTTGTGAAATGGTCATTCGCTCAGATTCACTGATGAATCTGAACAGGAATTTGTGGCCTGATACTTAAGGCCGCCTCAGTGTCATCTTCCATGGGATCCTACAGGAAAAAGCCCTCACGTCCATCCGGAGGAAGTGCTCCAGGTCAGCCATGAGTGGGAGGTAATCACCCATGTAAAAGGACACCTTTAGGAACCTGGGTGATCCAGCTAGGGAAGCTGAAGAACACTGCTTCAGTGTGAGAGGGGCACAACCTCCAATCCACTTTTACCACGGCAACATATGGAACAGGAACGCTCAACTGAACTGGATTCTTCTGGAGCCTTGCTCAAAATGGTTTAGGGATCGAGCACTCGGGCATAACTCTGTCTCACTGCCCCATTTTTCTTCCACGTACCCCTCTGGGCAATAACCAGGATTCACCCTCCCAAACATAAAAATCTGAAAATATCAAGAAAGCCAAGATGGAAAAATAAAATGGTTTGATCATTCTGGTAAAATGGTGCTCTATAGAGGAGCTGGCCGCCACTTCTCTCATAAACGAGCCAAAAACAAAAAGTTAAAAACCAATAATTTATTTTAAAATCCAAACAGACAAAGAAACCAACCTATGCAAGCCAACAGCAGGGACAAAGTGAGCCTCCCCTGCTTTAAATACAGCCACACCTGTATTTAATCACCTTTCAATTAGCCAGGTGTGACTCGTTACCAAATAGGCTGGCTCCCCAAACAAATTGCCAACGTGTGCACATAATTACAAATGATTGATACACAACTGACAATTTACAATTAGCATTTAGTCCAAGGAAGAGGTGGTGAAGGCTCTTCTTCACATGATTGTTAAGTACTTCGAAAGACCATTGAAAGACCATTTTTTGTTTCTTCAATCATTACAGTACTTAAGATGATGTGTTACACATTATAAGGCAAGTGGTACATATCCGAATATGATAAATGGTGATATCTTCAAGGAAACCTGGTCAATCATTAGTCCTAAACCATTTTAGCTTCCACATTCAAAGAATATTTTTTATGAAATGTATGTATGTTGCCTTCACTATAATCTGACGATATGGTGGCCCAGCCAAATCACAAATGAATGGCTGTGGAGCAGAACCAAGCAGGATGACATTACGAGTGTGATAAAGTGAGGAAAATAGAAAAGCATCAGTCTTGTGCTTAGGAGAGAGACAGCAAATATAACTTGACAAGCGCTGCACTACGACCCACAAGGAAAACGAAGGCATGACAGGCCAAAAAAACAACTGGAAACGCTCCACACTCCATGATCTGAACTAACTGGGATTCTTCTGGCAAGAGGCCAAAGATCTGGCACAGAAACGAGTTCAGGGGAGAACCATGGCAGACACCCTACACTCCTGAGGGGGCCAAGAGGAGTAAGTCAGTCAAGTTTCATACAAAATATGTAATTTGGTCCAAAAAGGCATGCTGAGCAAATACACTTTGCATATTCAAAAAGAACATACTTTCAGTCTACCGCTGATATACAGTCCATGAACTCAAACTTTAATACAGTTGGATTGGGTACAGGATTGAACTTCCTGTACACGTCCTGCTGTGAAGAGGAGCAGCGCCTGTCTGAAAGCCAAGGTCCGCACACAGCCGAGAGCAGGCCATCAGTCAAGCTGGAGGAATGACATCAAGGCCCCACAGATGGTCAGCCGACGCTGTGGCTGAGGGCAAACAGATGAGCCTCAAATTTTGGGCGGGCCGCTGCTCTCGGTGGCTGCGGTGGGCCAGTGAAGCCAGACGTCTTGGGGGGGGGGGGGGGGGCGTCTGGTACGCATTACATGGGCACTGCGGCAGGTAGCCCGCTGGAATTCCAGGCGGGGACCCCAAGAGGCCACACCGGGGGGGGTTGCTTCCACGCGGACGAGCTCTCAGCTCAGGGGTGCAATGGAGGGGTGAATGACTTCACTGGAGGTCACTTTTCCTAATTTTTTTGCGGTTGGCCCCCATGGAACAACGAGGATCAAGACGAAATTAGGGGTTCTTGCGTAGCTCCAAAGAGGGGCTCAAAGGAGGCGCCTTTGTTTCACGATTTAAAGGCTATGCTGGATGATATTGCTGGGTACAAACACAGACCCTCTGCTACAGGAAAAGGAGCAGCAAATGACTGGACCTAAAAGACGACAGGCAACAGGTTAGGTTTTCCTGTCTATCACACAGAGAAAAGGAGCTGCCATCAGCTCCACAGGTGGAGGTGTGATCTGTTCAAAGCAGTTCATGTTGTGCCTCTTCAAGGCCCAAAAGAAAAATTCATGGAAGGCAAAGTTATTTTACAAAATTTTGATTGAAATTACCAGGCAGTGAATCCACGCTGTGTACATTGTTAAGAGAGGTACTGTCCAGAGACTGAGCGCTCAAAAGCTTTTTGTCAGAGATCATTATCACAGCAGCAGTGATCTTAATACAAAAAAACAGTCATTTTTATAAATGCAATTCAGGTCTTCAGGTTATCGTTCACCTGATCTCATATTACCCGGAGCACTGCTTTTCCAAGGGATGGTAATATAAAATGGTAGGTACCTCCAAGCCCAACTGTAGCCGTAGGAAAGCTCAGAAAAATGCCCATATCCATACCCGTATCTCTGGGGTTTATGACTCTCTGACACTTCAAGCGGCTCATGACTTAGGGAGGAATGTGCCCACTGTGTAACTCACACCAGCAATTACATGGAATACTTCCTCTTGGCAGGGATCTGTGATCCATGTGGTGAGTTTTTTTTGGGGGTTTAAAAAAAAAAGGGCCCTACCAGAATTGATTTCCAAAAAAGCGGCAGGTGCGATTCAGTCCCCGGGGGCAGGTTGTCCGAACATGATTCTCGCGTGTCAAGAACCTCTTGAGGATATGGTTACTTCCAGCCGCCCGGCCGGGTCTTCCCTCGTAACAGGAAGTCTTTTCACACGCGACGATTCTTTGGAGGACTTTAACCGTCCTTTAGGGCCGTTTCAGCAGCGGTTCCTCTGGTCCGGTCCTGCCGGCTTCCTCCCGGGCCTCTCGGGGGACCGCTGAACTGTGTCTCCGCTTGGACGACTTTCACATCGTGGGCCGATTATCTCGGAGCGGCAATCTTCAAGGGAGCCATAACCTTCTGCTCCGTGAGCCTTCCTCCAAGGTCAAAGACCTTGATGAAAGAAGCCCTGAAGAAAGGGGCCATTAATTCCCTTTTGTTTGCGACCCTGTGTACGCCAAACGGCTTATCGACACACACCAGCTTAAGTGACGTCTCCTGGGATGTCCCTAACGAGCCTGTCTACTGTATGTCACATACAGACACATGCCACATGCATTCCATGTTTGGCTTCTTGCTTACTTGGTAACTCTGTTACACAAACAATGCTATATTTAGCTATATTTAGCTATGTAAACAGATTATAATGCTTGAAACTAAAGTGAAAACATACCCAGCCATATAGAGCATTATTTTCAATCATCAGATCGGAGATGGATGTTATTCTTTTTTTTGGATGATTCCCTGGAAAACTTATTTATTGGTTCCAGTTGAAACGACCTCTCAGCATTTGACACGCAAATATATTAACAGCATTGCGATGACAGATATGTTAGAAATACTAGCTTTATCGCCGTTCCCCAAAGAACAGAGAGCGCGTGCCTGATATTGTGGGAAAAATTCAATTCTGTCTGCAACCACTGAGGCCAACGTCTAACAGAATTACATTACATTATTGTCATTTAGCAGGAGCTGTTATCCAGAGCAACTAAGTATAGTTTTAAGTAATAAAAGTTTTAGTAATAGTTTTACATGTTATCCATTTATACAGCTGGATATTTACTAAGGCAATTCTGGGTTAAGTACCTTGCCCAAGGGTACAACAATACCCTGGTAGGGAATCGAACCAGCAACCTTTCGGTTACTAGTCCTGCTCCTATGCCACATTACAGCCCTGAATAACATAAATACTCATTTTCTAAGAGGATGCATGCTGTACATCCCACTCTAAGGTCTCCAGAGCGATTTTCTACACCACTTGTTCTTCACCTCAGAACACCAGAAACACATTGAAAGGGCATTGGGAGTGTCCCTGTTGCAGACTCTGCTGCAGATGAACGCAGCTATGTTTGGTAGACGTGATGTGGGTGGCGGAACAGCGCGTTTCCACCGCAGTCTTAAAATAGCCGCCCTGGCGTGGAGCGAATTTGCTCTTCTCACTCTCCCACAGGGGAGTCCTGCTAGGCCCGGTGGCTGGGGAGGGCCCGGCCCAGACTGGAGCGTGGAAGTGTTCAGTTCTCATGACACCTGACCCGGGACACATCCTGTCCCCTGCCTTATGGAGTGTGGTGAGGGAGCAGGCATTGCCAGAGGAGGGGCGTGGGGGACGGGGCGGTGGGGGGGGATTGTGGACTTTCAGTGGACTTTCTTTTTTCATTGTGGACTTTCTCCAGTCTGCGGTTCCTCTGCGGGCCATCAACTCTCTCTCTCTGATCTCCGAACTTTCTCCAATCTGCATCCACTCTCTGGTCTGTGCCCCCTCCAGGTTGTGGTCTTTCTCTCTGGTCTGTGCCACCCCCACAGGTTGTGGTCTTTCTCTCTGGTCTGTGCCCGCTCCAGGTTGTGGTCTATCAGGCAACTTCTGGAAACTACCGCTGTAGTCACTCATCACCAAAACCAATTTAACCCTTTCGCACGTAACTTATTTTATGCTATGTAGTGTGCGTGTTACATTACATGGTTCATTATGTTTTCATTGTTCATTATGTTTTCGTTTCAACGCTAATGAAAACATAACGAACCATATAATGTAACGCGCACTACATGGCATAAAATAAGTTACGTGCAAAAGGGTTAAAATAATCAGCCACAGACCGCTTCATCTTTGGAATACGATAACAGCTAAATGGATTGTTTCGTGCGTTTCTTCACCAGTGCGCATGTACAGGCAGGGAGAGACCGACTGAGCCAGTGAAGAAGAGAAAGTACTTCTTTCAACCACAATGGCCAACGCAGAACCTTTGCCGGAGGGGGACCAAAACAGCCTAATGATCATCATGCACTCGCACGAATGCAACCACGTGAAATTTTAACTCGCACTCTCTCAAAAAATGGTCGCATATGCGGGCATATTTGCAAGTCGCACTGGTGCGCCTAGTTATAAAAATTAATTGCGCTGTCTCCAAAAATGGTCGCAAAATGCGACTAAATGGTCGCAGTCTGGAGCCCTGGAGTAGCTGAGTGTCAGGCCTGATACAGTAATTATGCAAGGCTAGCTAAATCAGGCAGACCTGACACATGGCAAAGAAGTAAAGCTAACTTATTCACTGTCCCTGCCTTTGAAGACAGACCAGGATGAGGCCAGTGGTCTTGTGGTAAACCTTAACATCAACTCATCTGTGGGCTAAATCACACCAAAATTCCTGGCTCTAAACAATGCGTGATGGATGGGGTTTCTGTTCCTGTGAAGCACGGTTATCCTATGCACAGTGTGTAGCTTTAAGAGTCCTGTCACATATACCCACAGCATCCAAATGCACCCCTGTATGTGCTCAGAATATGAATACTGAGGCTAATGTGGAATATGATCAAATCTGAGGCATTTGAATTCTACACCTGTCCCTAGCAAAGGTGGGCTGGCAAGTGAATGCTAATGCAACCTGTCATCAACACTCCTCATAGTAGGTGATGGGTTAATTTTGAGATCCCTCTCTAGCGGTATAAATAAAACAGGGATGTGCTACTGCTGTAGGAAATTTTGTTTCAGACAAAAAACAGGCACTTGCTAAAACCTTCTGGAGGAAGGCCAACTTTCATTCATAATTGCACCTGGTACTTCTCATACATAACATTACATAACATAACACTAAGCTTAGAGTACTATGCAAACTGAAAAACCTAAAGGCAGTTGAAAACCCTTGTGCTTCTCCTTTTGTATAAGAGGGTAATTGCAAATCACTGTCCCTGTAGAGCTCCGCAGAGCCAGCCATTTCTTCCTGCTCTGTTCAAAGCACTAACACTCTCAAATGGTGATTCAATGAATCAGAAAATTAAGTGGTTAAGTTATTTTCTGGACAACAACAACAACAACAATAATAATAATAATAATAATAATAATAATAATAATAATAATCATAATCATCATCATCATCAGATTCATCATCATAATCATCATCATCATAATAAAAGAAGAGATTTTATCATTTCAAATGCATATTTTTTTTCACTTGCTAAAACCCAAGGTTGCTGAATGCCTGGCAAAACCGATCCCTGTAGGAGCAGGACTAAGGAGCCCTGCCTTGCATCAGTGTGAAGCAGAATGACAGCTCCACCTGCTGGTCAATATTTGCACTGCATTAAAGTAAAGGATAGGGTCATTGTTCACTGCTTATTGCACATTGTTTGCTATTATCTTAATATCATAAAGGCAAAGGAATTAACAAATGGAATAAACACTAAGATCTGTAACAAACGTGGCAAATAAGTGTTCCCGTTTGAATAATGCATATTGCCTCCACAGAAGTGCAAAACTTTCACACGGGGCCCGTCTGTGGCTAGCAGAGCACATGAGTGAACAGGCTCCTAGAGCCCAGTAAATATAGAAAGTGATGTGTAAAAACATTGTACTGGTGTACTGGGATCGTGACCTCAATCAATAAAGTCTCCCGGCCTCTTTTGTTGTTTCTTTCCTGTGCTCGAGCAGCTGCTTCCACGCAGTGCGTCTCCCACATCAGTTAGCATTCACAGCCCACCGCTGTTTATCAGGCATGTATCCTTTCCAAACGGCTAGGCCCGTTTTCCACTGCCAGCTTTCATCCATTTCGTCCCATAAAGTCACACAAACGCACATCCGGTTACATTCACATTGTCGCCGTGCATTCCCGCGCCGGAGCTGTTCCTGGAACGAACCATGCCATGACATCGAAGCTTTCCAGAAAGGGATACTTTTCTGAGGCTGGAACAGCAAGTATAAATAGGCATGTTTGATCTCAACAGGGTCAGTTCAGTTCACATTACAGCAGGTGCAAAAAGACTGTATAGCATTATTTTTTCATCTGCAGTGTCAGTTTGATTGATTGATTGTACATGTGAACACTTGAGGATTGATTGATTTTTTTTTTTTTGATTGATTGATCTTCAAATTAAAACATAGTATCAAATAGAAGTTAACAAATAATGAGCTTAAAAGAGAAAAAGAAAAGTACACTATCTTACCAACGGTCATGGGACAGCCCATCTGACTGCAAGAAAATGGGTGTTGCATGTGTTGTGTATGCATGGTTTGAAGAGAATAACATCGGACCATTGTAGTGGCCAGCGCAGAGCATTAATCTCAACCCAACAAAGCATCTTTGGGATAAACTGGAGATGCAAAATTAGGACAACCAAATGTAATGTATAAGCAAATATTACATTTTTTTCTCCCAAGGTCTAGGTTAATTGGTATCTCTAAATTGCTCACTTGTGTGCACACGGGCATGTTTTGTGTATGTGTGTGCATGTATTTGTGTATGCGTGTGCAGGTGTATCTACAGCACACCCTTAAATCTTGTCCTGTAATGGGCTGCTCTTCCTGCCAGTGTGTGCCCTCTCCCTGCTCTCCTCAGTACCTTCTGAGGAGCCCTGCACCCACTAAATGGATGGATGATGTGACATCTAATATTCATGCAACATTTCCCCCTCTGCGAAGGTCTCACCTCATTCCTTTGATCTTATTTCTACTTCCCGTGTGGTAAGTGCCTCTGAACACCTTCAGCATTAGTAAATAAACATGTGGTGTATTGGCCTGGTATTTGAAATTTCTTGTGGGTCAGCAGTCCAGGGATCATAGATTTTTAAAAGGCAAAGTTAAGTCTTTCTTGAAAGACTTATTTTTCACATCTGTGCTTGTGGGAATTTGACCTATTCCCTCACAGAGTAAACAATGACAGGGGTGAACTGTGTATTTTTAAGTCAGTGTAACTGCTAACATCCCAACACAGATGGATGTGGGTGGATGTTACATGTGTTTGTTGAACCTTGAGGTGAACTGTGGCCTTACTCAGTACGGCTCTATCCTGGAGGGAGGTGCAGCCAGTAGGTGGTGTAGATGGCTTTACATCCCTACATCGTATGTCGCTTGTGGCAGTTTGGTTTTACACAGAGTCTAACCCTAAGCAAGATGTTATTTCTACCTGTACCCCCAAGCAAGAATTACATCTCAATACATTTACACTTCACAAGGCCCAAGGCCTCCTAATTAGAATTCCTTCCCCCAATCAGTCCTGTAGATGAAAAAGGACACTGAATGAGAGAAACAGGAATCTTACAAGGAGATACTTTTTGTTGGGATTTTTATTATGCCTTCCTTCAAAAGAATTTGCCCCACATCTTATGCATAAATTCAAAGCGACGAAGACGTTGCCATGGCAACGGACAGACGTCTGGCGCTAGCGCTGACAACCAGGTGTCAGTTAACCCGTCGTTGCTTCAGAGATCTGAAGATCCGAAAGATCTGCGCGTCTGAAAAAAAAATACATTGTTTTTTTTCTTTTTCTTACCGAGATAGTCTCCTAATGAGACAGTGTGTTCCAGGTGGATTGATGTTCAACTTCAAAATGCCATTTCTGAAAATAATCTCTTAAAGCAGCCACGTGATTCACAACATACTAATCAGAAGTCTACTTTATCTGTTACATTTCCTAATGATATCAAGCGTTACATTTTTATAAGATTTCTTATTCAAATAGAAATGTTGTGTATGACATGAAAAATTTGAAATCTTTGTTAAATTAACTGATGAAAGTTAATGACAAATTACACTGTATTTAGATTTAAATCTCAGCCTCAGTTTTCCATCTGCATTGATGATCTATTTATATCTCACAATATTTTGCATACACACAAACTAAATGTGTTGTTTTCATGTTGCGCTGAACAATAGCTACACAGGACATGTTTGTACGAAAGTTTTCAGTCCCTTCAAACTTATTAATTATCCTAGATATACATCAGGCAACACAATAGTGGTAAATAAAATATGAACCAACATTCTCTCTATTTAGCATAACTTCTTTGTATAACTTCTCTGTGGATCTATCCTGCATTGCTACACTATTGTTATTTACAGGTTAGTCACACTCTTGTTACTTTAGAGTTATCTATGCTATTGTCAAGAACATAAAAAGTTTACTGGCAAGAACAGGTTATTCAGCCCAACTAGGCTCATTATACACAAGTTTGTATTCGTCTAGTGTTTATCTAGCACTGTGTCAAGCCTGGTCTTACGCACTCAAAAGCTGTCTGCTTCTGTGTAAATATTGAAAAACTATCGTACACATTAAAACGTTAAAAATACAGAAATGCTTCTTTGTGTTTTGTGTCTCTTTATAATTGCCAGACTCAAGAATAGAGATCAACCTTTACACTCCATAATTCTGTCTTACATTGATCTTGCCCAAATATATAACCAAAATGTATGAACCTAAATTTATTTTTGCATTTGGCTGCCCAATTCTGGATTATGTTTATGTATGTTTATTCTAGTAACTTCTATATTGGCTGCTTTATCCTATTTGGAGCTCCTTCAAAGAAATCCAGGAGATTTGTTAAGTACAATCTGCTTCTTAGAATGCTGTGTTGACTACCCATTATTATACAGGTTTTTTTTTTTTCAGGGAAAAATTCTAATTTATCTGTTATGATAAATTCAATATTATCAAAGCCTCCTGGGTATTGGACATAACTGCAGAAGTATTATTAACCCTTTCCCTGCTGCAGGTCTCAGTAAAGCAACAGCAAAGTGAAGGGCATTTCTGCAAGAATACACATCGATCGGCACAGCATACTACTGAAACAAAACCGGAGGGAACGATATCTGGAAGCATAAAGTTTTAAATTTCATTGCTGCACTCACAAATAATTACTGACCAGATCCCCCTCTGGTGGACAAGCACCCTGACGCTAATTATTGTTAGCGTGGATGAGTCACAGACATGATTGTCAAAATGAGGCTAATTAGTGTTAGCATGAAAGTGTCACAAAAATTACTGTCAAAAAGAGACCGCAGCAGCACTCTGTATAGTGAAAACACACTTCACTTTAATCCAGAATAGGCCAAATCAAGGTAATTGAGAAGTCAATCATCCCTAACAGTGGGAGAGAAGGGCATAGAATTCCCTTCCTGGGGTGCAGCCTAATTTTTTTATGTTGTTGTTTTTTGATTATTTTTTGAATAATGACTCATGCGGTGTGTATGTGGAATTCTCTCAACAATAGACAATAGCAACAGCGACAAGATCAGAGGAAGAGGAAGACAGTGGCGTGGAGCAGACACAAAGGAACGGGCCAATTGCTCAACATCATGAAGTGAGTTACACTGTAGCGCTAGTGAAACAACCTCGCTTATATATCAGTATATATACACATATTAACCTTGTTGCAGCATTATAGTCATGCATTAGAATAATATTTCCATGGCATGTTTGATATAATGGCAGCCTTGTGGAGCAAACATTCTATAAACAGGATCGGGCAGAGTAACAGAGTGTCTTTGGAATGATAAATGCTTGTTTTGTCAGAAATACGCTCTCCATCTCTAAGATCACCTGACATGGAAATGATCTCGCTCTGGACTTATGCATTGGTCACATGACAGGCCACAGGCCAATGTAGCACAATGGCTGTAATGTAGTGGTGAATACAGAAGAGCAATAAGCTGATCCAGGACAGTGCAGTGTAGACATGCGTGATAGTTTGGTTGGCACTGAAAATTACCTGGGTATTGACTGGATGGACCCACTGACGCAGGGCCGGTACTATGAGGGTGCTTCGGGGTGAGGGTGCACCCCCAGACGGACCTCAGTGCATCCTCAGTTGTCTCCTTATATCACGATGTCTACATCGTATTTATTAAGTATTTTTTTAAGATATTGTGTTTTGTGTCGGCAGCTGTCTCAGACAGGGAACATGGACGGCATAGTAGCATAGCGGTTAAGGGACAGGACTCGTAGCCAAAAGGTTGCCGGCTTGATTCCCACTGCTGCTGTAACCCACAAGTGCCTCAGTAAATTTCCAGAAGCTCTGGATAAGAGCCTCCGCCAAACGCCAATAATGTAATGTAATGGACCAGAAGAAAGGGTTAAATAATGAGCATAAGGCAGAAGCCAGCATTGTTCCTGATGTCCCTTCTCCTGAAATAGGGAGGAAGTCATTGCCACGTTTCTATTCATTGCTACCCCAGTTGTCACCAGTGAAGAACATACAGTATGTGTGCTCTTTCACTTTGTAGGGAAACATCACTTGAAAAACTGTGTTCTTTAGCTATTTCATGAGGTACACCTGACTCTGACAGAGCTGTTTATCACTGCCCATTCCTGTACAAATGTTTTTTTTTTCTTATTTATTTTGAAGATGTTCCTCAGCAGAGGTCTTTTCTACAGCTCCTAAAGGTTACTATCACTTTTAACCAAACACCTCTGTCAGCTTGTCTTGGACACAGCTCCAAGCTTACAACGGCACAGGTGAAAAAATGCTGTGCTGTGCGGTGCCAAAAATACCACTGCATCCCAAATCTTCACAACCTTGTCCTAATTCTTTCAGATACCACTCATTACCCTCCTACATTTGACAAAGCACAGGCAAAACTGCAAGGGCTGTGCTTTTTGAATTTTTGCTGACTGGATTAACGTAACATTTCCAAAAACAATTCCATGGAATGCCTTCATGGTTCATGGTTTCACTGCACAATCTGGACCCCTTGCATCTTTGCTGTTCCGTGATTTCTAAAATCAGTTTTCACTCTGACATAACATTCACTTCTATTGAATTAAGTTGTGCAATATTCTCTCTGTGGAAATGGAATCACTTTGCCCTTTCCCTTACCTGTCAATTTCAAAAGCCTGTGGAGTTAATTATACACGCACTCATGTAACCCTGGGGTACAACTCTGTAATTGTGAAAAAGTGCCTATTTTATAAGTTAGTCACACACACAAAAAAAATCTGAGCGGGATAAAATTTCTCCAGGGCAAAAACTTTATCAAGAGATGATTTCCTCTCCAGAGCAGAGCATTTTTTTTTGTTCAGAGCAGATTTCAGAGTGGAAAGTGTCTCCAGGGCAGATTTTCTTCCTTTCACAGTTTGAGTGATTTATTGTCCCCCCAGAAGAACACTACCAATAAATGCAATAATGGGCAGTGTAATTGTTCTGTGTTTCACAGGTTCTTTTTTTCTGATAGCAAGAGGCTATTACAGCTTGAGGCTTACTCCAGAGATTTTCCTGGAGAAACTTCATAGCTGTAACTTTTATGAAGTAACAGCACTTTTTAAAAATAACATAATTGCACGTTGGGGTCGTTTAAGGTCAGCAGTTTTTCTTCCTTCCAGTTTTGGTACACAACGCATGCTCATTTTGTAAAAAAAATGACAAACAAACAAAAAAAAATTAACCTGGAGAAAAAACATGAGCGCTACTAAATTGACACATGCGGTATGTTAAATATTTCAAATGTATGTTTGATCTCTAATGTAGCTAGAGGTCGACTGTGAATTATTTAAGAGCTGAAATGCATTAGCTTGCAATGAAAGCGGTACAGCTCATAACCGCACTTTGCAGCTGAAAGCCATCTCAGATTCTGCTGTTTCTGCTGTTTTTTGTGTCCTTGTTCTGTCCTGGATCCGTGAGCCATCAGAGGGCACTCCAGCCAAAGCTTTACACAACAGATGGAGGTCCACTGACACCTTACACATACACTGTAGCTACAGCAGAATATGTAAGAAATGGGTAAGAAATTTATTTCAAAACCTGCAAGTACATGGAGAATGTGGACATATAATACTGGATTTTCCATTGAATTTTTTTTTCACTTAAGGTATTAGAAGTAAGGGTGACCTTGATTCTTCTCCTGGACCCAAGAATAAGTAGAAATTTGTAATCAAAATACATAATGCTATACTGCACCAATGCGCCTTCGTTGTAGTGTATATTTAATATGATATGGGTTACAACTGCTGATATTTAACTAAGGTTCACTTTCCTTTGAAGCTGAAGCTAGTCAGGTTTGTTGCTATCACAGCGCAAACAGAACAGGTTTCTCTGTTCTTTTATATGGATTGATATCCATTGTGCCTGCTGTGCTCCTCGGAAGATTAAATCTCTTCAGCAACACTGGTCACATTGTTGATGCATTATTTAGTCAATACAATGCATAATGCTTCATTACACATTGCTAACTGCTCAATACAAAAGACATCCAGTCCATTATTACACCTGTTTTGTTGCATGTCAAATATTGTAGGCTGTCGGTTGGTTTAATAGAAAATGAGATTTAAATTCTTCATCATATACTGTTACCTATTTTTGCTTACTAGAATACATACGTGTTTTCACAAAATTATCTATGCTTTAGGTTTGTAAAATGTATGCAATAATGCGCTAAATTCTATTCAACAAATACATAACTCTCTGTGTTCATGAGAGAGGGAGGTTCCTGGGTTTCAAGAAGATAATAAATAAATAAACAGACTAATAAATCAACTGACAGGAGCTCACCTCATCTCAGCAAAGATGTTTTTCTCAATTATTGGAAAAAAAATCTTATTTCTCTGTTTGTATGCCAGATGGTTTTCCTGTTTTTGTTACATGTGAGATGAGAGAAAGAGGAACTCGGTGACAGTAGACAAAGCCTGTGTGTCTAACAGCGGACTCATCTGTTCATGCAAAGCAGTCAGATGTCCAGCACAAGGTAACACTTCCCCTTTGGCACTGTGTGTCTGGATAGAGAACAGCTTTTGTTGTTCCTGTTCAGTAAAATTATTTATATGGCTGTTTTCTTTACAGAGGCACTATTGATAAAATAAAAAAAAAGCCATCCAGAATGGAATGGAGATGGAACAACATCAGGGAAAAAAAATGTACATCTATTATTTAAGAACAATAGAATATCTTTCAGGCTTACTCTGAAGTACTGAGTTGCATCCGACTGGGTGGAATGTAGACAGACAAACAATAATAAAAGTGACCTGGCTCTGTGACCAAGGCGTGACTACAGAACTGGAAATACGTATTTGTAGTATATTAGTTGATGATTATCCTTTCAGAACTGGCAGTAACACTGTTTCAGATGACCTGTTTTTGCTTTCAAATATAATTCCATACAAATATTAGTGTCTATGATACTCAATTCAAACCCATACACTGTATACACACACACATCTTGGTAAAAGGTTACAGTCATATAACAAACATCACAGCAACAAAACATATTGTCCCACAATATTATTTGCTAATACTCCCACCGAACGCATTTGAATTAATGGGAATGTTCCAATTTTCACCATGTTCTCTTAATCACGTCAAGTTTTGAAAGCGGTGTGGCTTGCTAGCTGGGAAATGTCATATTATGTTTCTCATATATATGCCAGAAATTAGGTGTTTGTGGTTTAAAAAAAGATGCGTACTCATGGTATCATTGTGCTATTGTTTTATTAGCATTATAATCATTATTGTCATTATCATTTTTAACATTTACAGAGTAACAAAGTGAAAGACCTTTCTGCTCTCATGGCTTAGATTTCTTCACACTTGGTGGAAATGACTGAATCGAAGAAAGAACAGATAGGACTGAATTAAATGGAATAGTGGACATTTATCCTCAGAGCCATATGGAAGATCATGTAACCTGCCTGACATTTTTGGCACGTGCCATCATTGTGCAGCTAAGCGGAGAATATAAAGTAAATACATGAATAAAAATGGAATTGTACCACGTTCCCAAAAAAACAGAAAACACTGAATTCTTGGCTTGTTTCAATGCAGTGTCCTTTGTCTAGACTTTGAATAGAGTATTTCAGCTAATTTTGGTGTATTTTTTTCATCCCTGACTGTACATCACAGTCTGACTGTTACATCACAATGTCACACATTTGTTGATTGCTGAGAAGAATATAAAATGCTGTGCTGCTCGACAGACATCACTCACTTTGATGTGTGGCTCAGTAAGGACACAGCACCACAGTGGGCAGACTGAAAGGCCCTCGTGAGGGAAATACTGCTGGTAAAATGCCAGAGGAAAACTTTTTTAACAACTACAAGAGTCACAGATGTTACTATATTCATGCATTTTGAATTATTTATGCGATATATATACTCTACATATGCATTTTTTCTTTTAACTTGATTACTGTCAAATGAATAAATGTTGATGTCTGCCAAATGTCTGACAGATGAATAAATATAAATGTAAATGTTATAAGAGGGATAATTTGCCCTGCCAGTTTTCCACCCAATCTCAGTCTTAATCTCAGCAAAGCTTCATGAAACATGGAAATATGAATTTAGTGTTGCTTCATCCCCATACACTTAATCATTCAATAACACATTCATATGATTGACACTTAAGTGCTTCAGAAAAAGAGTAGAGTCCTTGAATTCATGGGGTGGCAGCTTGGATGTATCAATGCAAATCTACCTAGTCTTTCTATTCTTTCTGCAGTTGGCAGACTCTAGTTTCCCGTCTGAACTGTAGCTTCATATGTCAGAGTGTGGTACTGATCAACCTTCTGAAACAGTCTGAAATGTTCAGGAATATAATATTTATCATAGTTATTTAAGGGAAAGAAAAAAGAACAGCAAACATCTGAAGCCTGGAAATCAGCAGAACTGAAATGTATGATCTCAGCAGAAATCACTCAAAACAACTGTGACAGTCACACCTGGCATTACAGGCTCAAATCAAAGGTTTGTTTACGCCCAACCTCAAGGACATGATACGCTGGATATCCTATTATAGTCTCTGTGGTGGATGTCATGGCGGGAGGGACAGACACAGAAAAACTTGTAACAGGTTTGCGTGAACTCCATTTTGTGGTTGTATCATATGTTATGAATATACAGAAAGCTGATAGTTCATGTGACATGGTTTGATCTGTAATCGTTTGGATAATTGATTACTGGCTGCCACACCTTTGCCAGTACTCCATCAACACATTACCAGATTTTCAAAGAGAGCTATTTATAAAGGGGAGTATAACTGATTTAAATGAATGCATGTGAATACATTTAAGTATATGAATGATATACTTTTGAATGGTATTCATTGTAAACAAGTTATATTTCATTCATTGTAAACAAGTTATATTTTATAACATGGAGCATTATGACTCTTTTCAATATTGTGACAGTTTCTGTTAAATGTGTCCTGAATAATTTGAAAATTTTCCTTGCCTAGTTCAGACATTAGTTTCCCATTTTGCTCTTCTGCTTCTGCAACTCTAAATAACCAGCAGCCAGAAGAGAGTTCCCTGCAGATCTGTAAGGATGCTTGCAGTGGCATTTGTTTATAACAGTATGAATGTGAATTTCTATAATGTTTCCCTTTTAAAAGTGATATGAGTCATTTAAAACATAACGTCACGCAGCTTTTAATTGCTAAAGATTGATTTAATCAATGCCATTGTTCTTTTGAACACAAATAGCAGGACATTCCGGGAAGTTAGAGTGTATTTGCAGAGGTGTGTGGTTCAGGCATTTTACCTCTTATTGCAACACCTTATTGATACCAGCTTGCTCTGTTTTTTTTTTTTTCATTATTTCGTTCTAAAATGCTGCATTGTATCTGAGTTTAGTTTATCTGAATGTAACAGCCACAGTAAAATAAAGACTGCAGCACTGAAGAGTCCTGTTGATACTGTCTCCTTATTTGTCATTAGAGTAATGTCACTACCACTGATTGGTGGAAAAGGGCCATGGTGATATTTCCAACCCAGGACACAAAGCCTAGAATTCAAATGGTAAGACACTTTTTGGAATGAAGTACCTTTCTCAAAATGAATTCCTGCCACCAGAAAAACTAGTCTAAGTTTAACACACATGAATTTGACTTTGGTGTGATGAAAGAGTAATTGTCATTCCTTGTGAATTCTAGATCTATGTAAGTGGTTAAGTACAGGTCATAAAATGATTGATGCAAAATGATAAATACCGATGAGACTGGTTATTGCTGTTGAAATTATTGCTGTAAATCTGTAAAGCATAAAAACACATGATTTTCAATCGTTTATTTGGAAAACAAACCAGCCTGCTTGGGAAACAAGACAGGCTTTTAAGCCAAATGCAGGATTAATAATAATTTATTGTAATTATTCTTAATTTATTGCCTGTTAATGTCCACAAACTGACAACAGAACAACAATTGCGTTGCTGTGCTGAAGAAATCATTCCCATGAAGCAGATATAACGCGTCTTCAGTTCATCCCAACAAACTCTCAGTCCGTTTGGTCCTTTTTAAGACCAAAGCCCTGTGGACCTTCTACAGTTTTTCATGCATATAAACAATTTCAGTGAGGACCAGCAGCATTTTACAGTCATTTTGTTCAATAATTCCTACTTAAAATAAATTAAAAGGATAAATAAATAAATAAATAAATAAATAAATAAATAAATAATCAGTTGGTCATAAATAGTCAGTCAATTAATAAAAAAAATACAAAATGCTACTTAAACATATGCCATTCGTCCAAAGTGTCAAGCGCTTTTGGTGACAGAAGAGACAAAAGGACATTGTCTTTGTAAGCGAGTGGCTCAGGCTCCATTCTTTCCTTCTGAGGTATTTCTGGGGGTTGGGAGGGGTGTCCCCAGCGACTGGACTGTTGAATTGCTTATTTGTGCTCAGCTGTGTAAATCCGAGGGAGTCACACATGGGGGGTTCAAACCGGCCATCGTGACAGGGGAAAGGGGCAGGTGTAAGGTCTGTCTCCATTATTGCGGAAGCACCTGATGCAGTCGGGAAGAGGTGGACATGTTTGGTTTTTTGCATGTACCACTATTGCTCAGTTGTCAGTATCCTCTGCCTCCACCTGTTCCGCCGGCTCCAGTGAAATGCACCTGAATTTGCTTTTTTTTTTTAAATAGCTATATTGGTAGTTATAATGCTATATGACAACCGTTGAGCTACATGCATCTTACTGTACAACAGTATTCAAAGGTTTTTAAATATGAGAGGCATTATCAAAGTAAGCGGATGACTGAATGCATCATAAGGATATTAAAACTGTTCTTGCTGTTTGGTGCACCTGTTCAAAAAATTGTATAGACTGAGAGCTGAATTTCTTAGTGTCTTCAAATGACTCTTACAAATCTGAATAATTTTTTTTTTGCATCTGATAATGCCCAACACTTGTGTTAATTGCTTTTTCTTTTCTTTTTGATAAGCAATTGGAGAAAAAATTGGCACAAAATATAGTTCATAAAAAATGATTGCATTAAAGAAAGATGACAAACTATTTCGATATTTAAGTCTGATGAAAAACATGGCATTTTTCTCTTTTTGCAAATACAGTTATAGTTCATTTTCCATTTTTTTCATAAAAAAAGTTGTCAGCAGTTGCAAAAAAATTCAATTCTTAGCAAAAAAAAAGCAGCATAAAAATACAAGAGGTCTTTTTCATTTCAAATTTCCCAAACATTATTTGCTATAAAATATCTGAACTATGAATATGATTACTATCATCACTAGGGTTTCAATCCTTGATAAAAAGTCACATGCTGAGCCTCATAGCTACTTTTCTTGAGCGTGTTCGTTTGTTCGTTTGTTCGTTTGTGTATGTGCATCTGTGTGTACTTTCATAGCAATTGTTCAAGGAAAAAAAAAATCCAGCACCCTTTATTGTCAGCGTCATTGTAATTATTACCTTTCTCGTAAAGTAATCTCAGTAAAAATATTGCTTTCTGAAAAAAGGGAAGCAAGAGATGGTTTTTTTCCAAGAGGGGAGGGTGGTGTTGGGCCGGCGCTGTCCGCCCGGTTAGTGCTCCGAGCAGGAGTCGTCTTCGTCGGCAGAGCCCTTGAAGCAGGCCGACTCGTAGTGCTTGTTCAGGTAGGACTTGAGGGCGAAGGTCTTGTCGCAGCGCTTGCAGCGGTAGTGCTTGAAGGCGGAGTGCGTCTGCATGTGGGCGCGGAGGTTGGAGCGGTCGGCGAAGGCCTTCCCGCAGTGGGCGCAGGCGAAGGGCTTCTCCCCGGTGTGCGAGCGCATGTGGCCCTGCAGGAGCCAGGGCCGGCTGAAGGCCTTGCTGCACACGTCGCACTTGTGCTTGAGGTCGTGGGTGAGGATGTGCATGGCCAGCGCCGGCATGGACACGTACACCTTGTCGCAGGTGGGGCACTTGCGCGCCATCTTGCTGTCCAGGCTTCGGTGCGTCTGCTTGTGCCGGCTGAGGTTGGAGGAGGTGGCGTAGGTCTTGCCGCACTCGCTACAGGTGTGCCGCGCGTGGCCCCTGCCCTGCCTGGCGCCCAGGTCCCCCGTCTCTGCGGCAACGCTCCCCTCCCGCCCGCCGCCTCCTCCTCCTCCTCCTCCTCTTCCCCCGCGACCGTCTGCCTTGCCCTTCCTCCGCGAGCGCCCGTCGGAGATGAAGAAGGCGTCCATGGTGTAGCCCTCGGTCAGGGCCTCCGCCTCGCCGCTGAAGAAGCCGCCGGCCGTCGCGGCCGACTGAGGGCTGTCGGGGTGCTCCATGTCGTGGTCGGAGTACTCCTCCCCTCCACTGCTCGCCTGGGAGTAGGGGGGCTCCGACGCCACCGGCGTCAGCTTCAGCCCCATGCGTTTCTCGCTCTGGTAGACCGACGGCGTGATGTAGTCCTTGATGTAGCCTGGAGTTTTGGGGTGAAGGGTGGGATACAGACACACGCAACATTAACAGCCATGTTATGACCAAATGAAAAGCAACGCAGATTCACTCCTAGACATATTGGTCATGTTCTTCACTCACAGATTTACTAGGCCAAAGCCTCTGATTTTTACACTTAAACAGATTCAAACTCCTTTACATAAAGTATGTTTTAGTGGCCACAACACAATGATCAACTAGATTGTAGTGAACATTGTGTTAAGGTGGAAAATAGGGATGAGTGTCAGTTATGAATAAACATAAATAAACAATGTCAAAATAGTATAATATTGTGTACTGAAATGATCTAAATATTACATATTTCATTCTATTTACTTTTTGAGTTGAATGTTCAGACTACGCTGATCTGAATGCTCAGCTAGGACTTTGTTATAAAGTCATCCATGGCTGAAACACGTTCATAAACTTCAACAAAGCCTTCGCTGTTTTCTCCAACGTTAAATGGCTTGCTTCTGCAAGCCGCCTGCGATGTGCTGCGATAAACTGATGTGCCCGCGTTCATGCGTTTATTTAATCTTCTCCTGAGAAGTTCTCTGCGCGCAGACATTAACAAGTTGAGCGGCGCGGACGGAGGTGAAAGGCCCGCGGCGTTCAAGCAGCGCAAACCCCGCCCGGAGTGCGATTCCCCCGGCGCTAATGTGACGGCACGAGCACGCGCAAAGCTCTGCTGTTTACACGGGGGCGCGCGGGGAGCTGCCTCAGAGCAGCGCGCGGATTGATTTTGCAGGCTCGCGCCTGATTAGATTTCTCACGGCGGAGCACGCGGAGGAGCCGCGCTGCGTCACAGCCCCTCTCTGTTCACGCAATTACGTGCAAATGAGTGAGGAGCAGCTGCCTGGAGGGGATGATCTGGCTGGCGCTGTACGGCAGGGGCTTTCAGTTTAGTGGGCTGAGCACAGCGTGGGGAATGCTTTCAAATCGCTGCCGTAGCAGTAACAATCTTTAATTCTTTGATCAAAATGAATGGCTCTCAGTGATGGTTTGTTTTAGTTAAAGGGGCCAAGCAGTGTTCTGTGTTGGTGTTTTTGGTCTGGTTTGGTAGCTGCTAAAAGCAGAAAGGCCATTTTTTTATTATGGAGCTGTTGCTGAAAGCGAGTATGTACAACCACTTCCTGGTGAAAGACAGATGGTCAGGCCTACTTTTTCATGACTGAAACGTCAGCTCTGTCAGACATTTCACTACCAGTGCTCAAAGTAAGAGAATATTCATGCTATACCGACAATTTCAAACAGTAAGGAAAGTCAACTTCTAGCTTGAAGTGTTCCTAATAGCAGGGCTTATGAAACTTGTTCTAGTGGATGTGGCATTGGCCCATGCTTTGCCTCTCCAGCACAGCACTCGGCCTTGTTCTCCTTCCTGATATTTAAATGTTAAGTCGTCTAATGTTCCAGGCTCATAATTAATGTGTTCTTCTAGTCAGGCTTTTAAAAAATTCATACTGACTTTTCCTTCATGAAAAAGTAACTCATTGGGCATAGACACTCATGGGCCTTTGCAATGAGCCCATGCGATGTAAAGATTTTCATATGTGACACGTTTCATAAAAAGGATTTCAAGCTGGGAAATTTCTGACACAAGGTGGATAAAGCTTAAAGGCATTACATTATTGTTATTTGCATAGGTTACAATTTTACTAGATATTTACTGAGGCAATTGTGGCTTAAGTACCTTACCCAAGGGTACAGCAGCAGTGTCCCAGCAGGGAATTGAACCGGCAGCCTTTTGGTTATGAGCCCTGCTCCTTACTACTGTGCTACACTACAGCATTAGAAAAGGAAGAAGTGAGAAATAGATGTGGGTTTACTTTGATTTGTGTCAAAGTGTGTTTCAGGGTAGAAATCAGTGCACTGCCACAGAAAAGAACCCATTCCAGAATGCTGTTTGCAGCAAGCCGTGGAAATTAAGTATTGACCTCCTTTTAATGAAATTCTAAATTTTGCACAGATCAATAAGCCACTGGGTAAAAGAGAGTGTACTAATCTAGAGTGGGAAGATAGAGGCACAGATGAACACGTTCACTGTTGTGGAAAATAACAAGGCATAATAAAAGTGACCAAGAAGCAAATAGATAAATATATCGTTCATTAAAAGAGCTGGTGGAACCTGTGGATCAGGTACTGAAATGATTTAGAAAGAAGAAATACATATGATAAAGCTTCACACACACCCCAGTTATGAAAAGCAATGTTATACAGGTGCTTCATTTACCTCCTGTTGTATGTGGTATTTTTGTGATCACCATGACCCCTTACTACAGGTAGGACATGATCTTGTGTTATATATACATCCAGATGGAAACTTTTCATTTTCATGTAGATTTCAATAGCAGATCGCCTAGAATCAAACAATTCAAATGATGTACCTCTGTGAGCCAAATGTGCAAAATATATAAGTTAAAGCAGTAAAATTATCATAGACCATTGGCTTGACACTTGCTCATTAAGAAAAAACCTAATTCTTTTGTATATATCCAGTCATTGTTACTGTGCAGCAGTATTAAATATACTAACATGTTTACATTAAACATTCTGACATATCACAGAATCATCAGAATCATATCTACATCACAGATGGTAAACAGAGCCCATTTCTATTATTATTTATATGATATGAACTGTCAGTTCACCTGAATACAATGCTAGACTCCAGCCCGTTTCATTGCAACTGTTTATGAACTGTGTAAGCGTGCTCATGTAACAAGTGTCAGTCAATACCAATCGAGGTCAAACAAAGAGTCCATTGTCATTGTCTCACTGAAGCAGGGACAGCTGTTATAACCTTACCCTCTTACGCAACACAAGAAAAACATTTTATTTCATGATATGCTGTATCCTCCTCTGTTATCTGATAGACACGGCAGATGAAGTCGTTTGATTTATGCAACAATAATGATTTTATGCAAGCCTGTACTTACAGAGCAAAAGCAATTTGCTCTACTGTCAAAATTAAAGCACGGAGAGAGAGGAGTGCCTGAATTATTTACATAATCTCTGTATGTGTGTTTATGTGTACATGTGTCTGCACGTCTGTGTTTTTATAATAATATACGAGACGTGAAAAATGTATACACATAGAAAACGCTGGCCATGTAAACACAACACAAAATATATGAGTAGACACTTTGTGCGTTCCTGCCTAGAAAGAGTCCTTGTTGCTATCAGAGTAACAAAAAAAGCCTGAGCACATCAACAATACACAACTGAGTACAGTGCCTGTGCATCTTTTTTCTCTCTGAGATGAAACTATTTTCCCTCTGTAATCCCTCATCAATTTGATATTGTGTTAAGGGTAATCGACCTCAGCACCAAAATTTGATTTAGCTGTACCTGAAATTGCCTGCTGTTCTGGCGTTACATACAATAAACTTATTATTATTGCAACTTATTAATATTATGATTATTGCACCTGTTATTGTCATACTCTTGACAGTCATTTTGATTTCAGGGTAAAAAAACACCCCATCTTCCCACAGCAACAATCTATGTCCACTTTATTACAGTTCAGAGAAAAGTCCTCCTCAGATGTGTTCTGTTCTTACGCGGGCAGTGTGTGAGACTGCTCAGGAGCTTGACCGTCATTATATAACAGGTGATATCACAGGTCTGGACTGCAGTGCTGTGTGCGCGCGATTACAGGGAAAAACAAAGGGAATGGGACAGCCGGCACCCTGAATCTGAACGCAAACGGGGCAAGCCAGCGGACGGGCTGCGGGAGTCAAGGGGACGTTGCGGCCAATCACCCGCCAGGCTTGCTCGTTTCGGTAAAATACACACACAGCACATGTAGGGAAAAAAAGATGTGAACCCGTGAGTATAGCAGGAGAAGGTGATATCAGACATATCAGATTGTCTCGTGTGCACATACAGTCGTGTGACCTCTAATACTGCCACCAGCATTTCGTTTTTTTTTTTTTCTTTTTCCTTCTCGTCCTACAGTGATGTCTCTTTTTGTAGCAGGGCAGCAATTTGACCCCTAGTGGGCTTCTAACACCCAGAAGGATCGGAATTTTTTTTTGGGGGGGGGGGGGGGGGGGGCTGAGAGAAACTCAAGGGCAGCAGGAGGTAAGGGCAAATGTACCATACCGTGCTGATCAGCATTCTCTGGGAACGGCTGCTGGTTCCCACAAAGGCTGTATGCCGAGAGGAGATGGTGACGCTGGGACACTCTTGGTCACGGTACGTGTACGCTACGTGAACAATGGCCCCAAAAAATCAAGCCCCGTTTCCGGCACTCATTTACATAAGCCGATTGCTCTGCTGTGACCTGAATTCTGTTTGCGCATCATCGGAGTCAAAAAACAAAAGTCTGAATTCATGGAGCATGGAGGGGTGGGGGGGGGGGGGGGGGGGGGTCGGGGGATTTACTTAGGGTATCACTGCAACAGCACCCAGCTTTATGGAACATATGTCTTAACCAAGGACAACAATCCTCAATGGAGTGGCTCTGTTTTTAATTTCAGTAAAAATAACGTTAAATGTTTTTCCTAATATTTATACACATTCCTCGGTACCAGCCACCCATAAAATCAGAAGTAAGAGAGTCACAAGTGTATTTTAAGCAATAATATTTAAAAAAAAAGGAATTCATACTGACCATTTTCACTCAGCCGGACCCCCAGACTGGCCACAGAGTCTGTGATGGAGCGTGCGAAAGTGTAGGAGTCGTCCAGGTGGTGGTGGTGGTGCTGGTGGTGGTGGTGATTGGAGGCCACTGCAGATGACGAGAAATCATCGAGCTTAACCTGCTTCACCAAAAATGAACGGGGCATCTTTCAACAGCCGGCCAGGCGAGCCCAGGAAACGCACATGAAAAAAAAGCAGCAAACACAAAACAAACTAAAAAAAAAATTAAATAAATAAAAACAGGTCGATGGTAATCCGTATGCAACTTCGAGACACCCAGCAAAAAAAAAAAAAAAAGAAAAAAAGGACAATGGAAAAACAGAAGAAGAGGATGACCCCCAAAGCTGTGAGCTGTGATTCCCTTCTCACTGGAAAAAAAGAAAAAATCAATCTTGTTCAGCACTGGATAGCTCCCGTGATGCAAGCCAGAGAAACAGACGGGGGAGAAAGTGGAGGAGAGAGTGTAGAGACAGAGAGAGAGAGAGAGAGAGAGAGAGAGAGGCAGAGGAAAGCGCCTGTCAGACTAGCTGAGATCAGCAATCACGCTCGCCTTTATATGGGGCACAAGCACTGAGATCAGGTGGTCCTTCGAAATGGAGCTGCTTAGCTTTAATCCATCAAATGTCCCGGGGGACACACATCGAATTACTACTCAACCGTCTGTGCACCCACACACACACACACACGCACACACACACGCACGCACACACACACACACACACACACACACACACGCACAGCAACAGAGAGCACAGAGCCGAGCCAGTCTCTCCCCTCCTCACCCCTCCCTCTCTGCCTGCACTGAGGAGAGCGGGGAGCAGGCAGACAATGGAGGCGCGTGGAGGAAACTGCACACAGGATCTCGCTCCTCCTGTTGTTTTTCGGGCTGAAGTGACACAGTTGGCATCGCCTTTTAACCGTGCCACCTCTTTCTTAACCCCACCGCTCTCGAGTGTCTTGTCTTCTCAAGTATCCTTATTTTCCCTTCATATCATATGAGATGATTTTATGAGACAGAGCAGCATGTACAAGCGTCGTACAGATACTGCTATTGGCATTTAAATTGATTTATGAGCTGTTTTTTGGTGCCTGGAGAGATTTGTGTCCTACTAAGCATGGCTATGTAATTCACTCATTTAGATTATGGCTAAATCTACATCATAACAACATTTATTAATATAAAGGAAATAAATTTTGCATGTCATTGTTTAGGTTAATTTCAACCCGAATGAGTATGGTGTCTGAACTGCAAGTGCGCTCCAGTTTTTTTTTTTCCTGACAAAATAGTAAGCATTCAAAATAACAGCATACACGGTTTGATTGTCTCAGCCGCACGGATGAAATTTACAGCGAGTGTGACACTAGAACATTTTCAAAATATATCCTGGCTGAACGCTCACGCGGGTTCAGTTTAGGACAATGCTAGGACTCCCAGTGGTGTGGAGCTGTCACTGGCTGTGAGGCTACACAAAAGATCTGGGCTGGCCGGCCTGTATTGTCTCTTTCGGCTCCCGCTGTGTGAACCGGACAGCTGAGGGTAAGCCCCCTTCTTAGTAACCAGGAGCTGGGGGTAGTAATGCTGAAACCCCTGCCACACTTACGAGGCCTATAATTATACATACTTTATAGAGGACCTCACCTGTAGGATCTTTACCAGTTTTTGGTTTAATGCACAGTATTGGTTAAAGCCTCTCAATCCAAATCAGGCGTCACAGAATTATGAAAGATGCTTAAAAAAATGTAAATGAATCATTACAGGGCTGCTCTATTAATTTTAATATAATACATAACATGAGCGTGTGCAGTTTCAACAGCATGTTTTATACACTGGGGATGAAGCAGAGGTCCTTTAACAAGCAGGCCTATTCCGACTCGATTGTCTGACAGTGAATGCTTGGGTGAATGCAGAGGCAGACCGGGACCCCAAGGATTTCACCACAGTCCGATCTGAGCGGAGCGGAGGCAGACAGGTGGTCTATGGTGACACAATCAAGCGCATTTGGACTGACAGAGAAAACACACTCTTTGTCATTAAAGTCTTATGCCTTATGGGGCGTCCAGGATAAGAGCATTAACTGAGAGATTTAGATAACAGCAATGAAGCATTGCAGCAAAAATTCAAGATGTTCTCCCTCACGCACGCCTGCAACATAACTTCATACCAGAGAATGCTAAAGTCCCTAACCTGTATAGAAGACCGTGCAGTTATGCCCTATAGGTCTAATTAGCTAAAGAAGATGTAAAGCTGATCTCTATATTTGTGATGAGGAACACAAGAAAACATGTCATGATACAGCAAACAACAGACAACAAAGAAATATAAATTCACTCTGTGAAAGCAAGAGACTTGATCATTTATTTCGGTACACTTCTCATTGTAATAAGCAAATCACAGAGGAAAATCTGTGGAGAGCGGTGGCGTCATTAGGTCCGATCGTTCGGGGCTATAGCCCCGAATATTTCAAGCCTAGCGCCGAATATTTTCGCCCTGAAAAAGGAGGTGTTTACAGCAAAACAACAGACAGACTGTGTAACAGAGCGGAACTTGACTTGCACCATCTGAAGGCGTGATAATATTTATTTATTATAAAGGTAGACATAGCCTCCCTAGCCTACCGATGCTGATCTCCCTTCAAAAAAAAGACAAGCCCCAGGCAAACTTGACTTAGCCCCGGATCTTTTCAATAGCTAGAAATATCCCTGGTTGAGAGGATGACTATGGTTTACAGGTCAAATAAAGAGCACAAAGCAACATATGCTCTGTATAATATGAAGGACAAAAACACATATAAAAATACATGACAACGTCCTTATCTTTTGTGTCTACCATATATCATATCTTTGTCTATCATATCTGTGGAAATATTTTCATTTATATGAGCTTCCTCACAGAGATTAACTAGTGGCATTTTCAAAAGACATAACTGGAATTTTGCATCTGCTTGCGATGTGTCACGGTGACCTTTTGTTCTCTAAATGTTCAGGCCTCATTCAATTGGTTAATGTAAGCATCTGGTGGATCGGGGATTCCTTTGAGGTGGGACAGTACCGTCTCTCTGTTTTCATATGCAAAGCGAGCCTTTGAATTGAATTGTTCCAGGGTGCCAAGTGCTGACTAAATTCAGTTGAGTCCCAATTGTCAGCTTTTGCCTCCGTGTTCTCTGCGTTGAATTCCAAGCGACAAAAGATGAAATTAATATGAGCACTAGACACAACCTGCGATATGAAACACTTCACAGATTAGCATTTTTTTAGAGATGAACATTCTTAGATTTATTCACACAAAACAAATGTCAGTAATTTCAAATTGTTCGTATAATTACACACGATTCATCCCCGGGTGTGATAGAGAAACGATTCCTAATGATGTGATTCACATCAGGACCCCCTGGCTGCCCGACAGTGTAACGTCTACATGCGGTAAGCTGTCATCTCACTCCCCACACATGCAAACAACTGCCTCTGCACAGAGATGGCAACCAAGCAGTCGTATGCATATTTTAGCATAATGCTGGCTGTGAATAATTCCCTCTTAACTCGTCCTGACCCGAGATTCAACTCCTGCAACAGGGTATTTTATTATTCTCCTTAATTCACAGTACTGTGGAGGATGGTCAGTGTACTCAGCTCTCATTCTGACAGACAAACACTTTCATGTTTTTTTGAGTTAAAACTCCTCCAGCCTATATTTTGATTTTAGGATTTTCTTTACACATGCTTGAACATGGGAAATGAAATGTATATTTCGACTGAGGTGATGACTGGGTTCATTATCCATTTAGTTCATGTCTAGGTCGCTTTCCTGTTTCAGATTTCTTAAACCCACACCTCAGAACATATTGAGTTTAATCTATCCACCCCTCAATCCCCCCCCCAGAAACAGAAACACACACACACGCACACACAGCTCACGTACCCACACACCTTACAGAGCCTTTCCTGCTCTCTCTCTCTCTCTCTCTCTCTCTCTCTCTCTATTGTTCTGCTGCTCAGGCATCTTGTTACCACCCCGGCGGTCTCGGCCGTGTTACCATAGTGACTCGCACCCTTGGGCCCACGACGGGATGACCTTGCGTGTCAGAGGGGCATCAGTGTCACTCACCGGGGTTTAAACAGGGCGGCTGCGTTTCGGGTGCAGCTGGACCCGGAGCACAGGGG
Organism: Megalops cyprinoides; assembly: GCF_013368585.1. Lineage (NCBI taxonomy): Eukaryota > Metazoa > Chordata > Actinopteri > Elopiformes > Megalopidae > Megalops > Megalops cyprinoides. Next base: position 35,739,754 of record NC_050588.1, on the reverse strand, counting down.
GTGGGCTGTGCAGAGGAGAGGGCCGTGTGATCTCAGGGGACACCCCCCCCCCCCCTCCCCCCCGCAGCCCCCCACCCCCCCCAACCACCCAGTCCCCTGGCAGCCAGAGATAAAGCGCCCCACTTTCCACAGAGAAATCCAACTCTGGGACATGGCTTCCACGTTACACACGCCACACCTTGATAATCTCAAAGAACTTCTACATCCTCTCCTCTTAAATTCTCTCTGAACTCTGCTCACATGGAAAATGAATGTACTATCAGAAAAATATCTATATATTAGCAAAAAACTGTACAGCTGTATATGTTACATTACTGTCATTTAGCAGATGCTGTTATGCAGAGTGACTTACATAGGTTACAATTTTTACTTGTCATCCATTTATACTGGCGGATACTTACTGAGGCAATTCTGGGTTAAGTATCTTGCCCAAGAGTACAGCAGCAGTGCCCCAGCAAGGAATCAAACCAGCAACCTTTTGGTTACAAGCCCTGCTCCAAACCACTGTGCTACACATCCACCCCCTGTATTGACACTGCTTTGTACCGATCAGCTGGCCCCACAGCCCGTCTGCTGGGCTTGGTCAGTGGGAAATGAGAGCAAGGGGCTCAGCATAGCTGTGGCGGCTCAGAGCCACAAAGACACGTCTGCATGTGTTTATCTCTGGGATGCTAATTACATAGGATAGCAGAAGCTCAAACTGCCGGGTGTCTGGACATCACTTCCCCTCCATGTCACAGCAATTAGGGGAAGGGCATTTCAGGTTTAAACTGTATGAATTCTCTCTCTCTCTCTCTCTCTCTCTCTGTCTCTCTGTCTCTCTGTCTCTCTCTCTCTCTCTCTCTCTCTCGCTCTCTCTCTCTCTCTCTCTCAGGCTGCGGTCTGAGAGCACCAAGGTGAGAGGACCGCCTCATTGGTAACCTAATGGCCCACTCTCTGGCCCTGGAGCTTATCTCCTGTGATTGCTCTCCTGAGCGGTTTTCATTTGTATCTAATAAAAATTTCCGCCTCTTCATGAACTGGGGAGATGTTCAGAGATTTACACATGGTCAGCTTTTGTTGCGCATTAGTAGAATGAACAATCTCCCAGCATTTCCGCTGCAGATGGGCTAGGTTAATGATGGAAAAAATAAATACTGTCAGCTTAAAATTGGGCTGGGTATCTGCCTCAGTGGCATTATGGTTATTCTTCCACTGCTTACAATATTCAGATGTTTTTGGTTTATAAAAAAAACACACTATCAAGAAAAAAAACGAAAACATTCCCATGTCCTTAAATTATACAATAAAGACAGCTTTTGTGGCAATGTTCTTGTACAAAGAAACACATAGTGACAATTTTAAAGTGCCCCAGCACCAGTACAAGGGCTGATATATGTAGCGATGGCACAAATCTGTCATACCAATTCTTCCATTGGAGATACACTGAGGAGCCAAAACATTATGACCACTCACAGGTGAACCGAATAATGTTGATCATCTCCAAACAAGGGCACATGTCAGGTCTGGGTAGATTAGATCGTAAGCGAACAATCAGTTCTTGTAGTCAGCGTGTTGGATGCTGGAGTAAAGACCTGAGCAACTCTGACAAGGGCCAAATTGTTATGGCCAGATGACTGGGTTAGGGCATTTATGAAACGGCAAGGCTTGTGGGGTGCTCCCGGACAGCAGTGGTGAGTACCTACTGACAGTGGTCCGAGGAGGTACAAACCACAAACCGGTGACAGAGTGTTGGGCACCTAAGCCTCATCGATGTGCGAGGGCAACGAAGGCTATCCCGTCTGGTCCGAACTGACAGAAGGTCTACTGTGGCACAAGTCAGAGAAAATTTTAATGATGGTTACGGGAGGAATGTGTCGCAACACACAGTGCATCATACCCTGCTACGTATGGGGCTGCGTATCTGCAGACCAGTCAGAGGGCCCATGATGATCCCTGTCACCCGTCGAAAGCACCTACAATGGGCACACGAGTGTTGGAACTGGACCTTGGAGCAGTGGAAGAAGGTTGCTTGGTCTGATGAGTCCTGTTTTCTTTTTGATCATGTGGATGGCCGTGTACATGTGCGCCATTTACCTGGGGAACTGATGGCACCAGAATGCACTGTGGGAAGACGACAAACCAGTGGAGGGAGTGTGATGCTCTGGGCAATGTTCTGCTGGGAAACCCTTGTGCCACCTACCTAAACATCGTTGCAGACCAGGTACACCCCTTCATGGCAATGGTATTCCCTGATGAAAGTGGCCTCTTTCAGAAGGATAATGCGCCCTGCCACACAGCACACATTGTTCAGGAATGGTTTGAAGAACATGATGAAGTGTTCAGGGTGTTGCCCTGGCCTCCAAATTCTCCAGATCTCAATCTGATTGAGCATCTGTGGGATGTGCTGGACCAACAAGTCCGATCCACGGTGGCTCCACCTCGCAACTTACAGGACTAGAAGGAACTACTGTTAATGTTTTGGCGCCAGATACCACAGGACACCTTCAGGGGTCTTGTAGAGTCCATGCCTCAGCAGGTCGGCGCTGTTTTGGTGGCACTCGGAGGACCAACAGCATATTAGACAGGTGGTCATAATGTTTTGGCTGTATAACCCCCCAGCATCATTTTACAGTAATTTTACACATTCAGTATAGTTTCTCATTTCTGACCAACAGCACATTGCACATTGCACTTTTTGTGTTTCATTCATTAATTCATTTGCGTGATAGTCAATATTGTGCAAGAAACAAAAAAAACTAAAGTTTGCTTAAATTCATTATAGTTATGGACATAAGTGTATATGTGTTTAGACTGGATGAGACTTTTTAGAAACAGTTGTGGGAGCTTCAAACTGTGTGCAGGTATGCGTAATTTCACAGCTACATTTTATATTCATACCCAGCACCAGATGAGTGCATGTTCACGTGCCTCATACATTAGGATGAATCTAGGCCATATACAGATACAAAATGGCTGCTGACATACAAAAATCAGTGACATGCCCAAAAGGCCACAGAGATTGAGATCCATGATTACAGTCAACACAGAGTGTTCAAAGAGTGCTTCTAGGAGTACATGAAGGACATTCACAGGAAGTTTTGATGGATTTACTGGACTAAATCACAATGTTAAACTCAGAAGTGAACCAGAATGTCAAGAACTGAAAACTTACACTTTTATTGCACTGATGCTCTTATTTTTGTTTACTCAAAACAAAGCAAAATAATAGAAATATATATTTTTTTCTAAAGAGGACAAAGACAAAGCTGTTCCTCTGATGTATCTCTTTCTAATGAAGACACCGTGCCCAGCATAAATGGATGCAAGTAAGCATATAATACATTACTTATGCCCTATTTGGCTGGTGCCTGCCTGTTATCTTGAGTGTTTCTGTCTACGTATGTGACTGCAATTTTTTTTGTTCACACACAGGCAACTGCCGAATAAGTGGCGTAATTAAGTGTGAAAGCAGAAAGAAGCTAATGTGTTCTTTTCAGTCAAAGGGCAGGATAATGTATGCTAATAGCACTCAATCACAGGATCGGTCTGCTAAAAAAAAAAAAAAAATGATAGCGGACCCTTTTAAATAAAACTTCCTTTTATCCTTTGTTACAAAAAAAGAGACCTGCTCTCGAACACCGTACAGTGGGACAGCTGCATGGTAATGAGTGACAGTTCGCCTGTCTCTCTTAGTCAGCAGTGGGAGAGATCCAGCAGAGGAGAGCTGTGCTGAGAGAACCTCTACAGGAGAGGGAAGGGCATCTTGATATGGGAGCATGCAGTCTATTACCGCCTCTCTGCTGTGCATGAGTGAGAAATGAGCATTATGAGCACCCGGCATGCCTCAGTGGAGCAGGGATGAGAATGCTCACTCTGATGTTTGATGCTGTGCTTAACTCACATGCATCAGAATATTACATTTCATTGCATTACATTACATGTAACAGACGCTCTTTTCCAGAGAGACTTCCAGTACAAAATAACAGAAGTATATCCATTCAAGGTGAACTAGCAACAGTGCCAGACCAGGCTAACAGCATTCCCAGACCTTTGATTGTGAGCATAGCACTATTCAAGCCCTACCACAAGTTAACTTGTGCAGCCTGACTAGACAAAGGAAGCCAAGTGTACTACCATACATTACAGTCACTAGGTCACAGAATCCAAAACAAATTGCAATATTAAATGTAAAATAAACAGCACATAATACAAGAATAGGGTCCAGATTTAACAGAAGTTTGATTATCTGTAAGCTTGAGTAATTTTGAGAGTTGTTGAATTATGTAAAAAATATTATGCAAGAAATAAGCAAAACAAAAACACATATTTTTCATAGTGAGGAGTCATAACCATTAAAATTTCTAAGAGTACGAATACATTTTTAGAATTAACAATGCTAAACCTGAATCCATTCAGATAGTGAATGCAATGCATAAGTCTTGTTCCACCTTAAATTCAGATGAAATAATCCATGGTTTGCACTCATTCTACTTTTTCACTAAAATCAACTGAAGTATTAATTAATCAGTAATTAATCAATCCGCGGATCGAGGCACAACCCTCTGTGCTTACTGTGGCATTGCCTGATTTTTCTGCTGTTTTCCACAGTGACATTCCTCAACATTCTGCACTTCATTCAGCATGGATCGGTTATAACCTTGTAAGGCTCTTCCTGAATGGTGTTCAACCCAAAGAAGACAAAAAAAAAAAAAACCATTAATGTATTAAATCCGATACATGAATAGCACCACTTAATACCATTTAAGCCACAGCTTGGCCGGCAGCCTCCAGAACATAAAATCCTTTATTATGTTGGAGATGAGCAGAATGTTACTGACTTTGTGAGGCATGGGCCATAATGACTGGTCAATAAATAACTCTCCTGGTGAAGGGAAAGTGCTGGACCTGCAAGTCAGAGCAATAAAGAACACGTAATGGCTTCTGTACATGCAGGATAGAACAGTTGCTAATCATATAACAAACTGTAGTGCTGAACTCTTAATTGCCAGCCTAGGCAATGCATTTTAAACTGGTGAAGTTTGTGTTTAAAAATAATAAAACCCAAATTATATGTGTGGTAGCTTAAATCCACTCCATAAATTTGGAAAGCAAATTTAAATGAGCTTGATCAGGTGTCTTCTGAATGTATCCAGCTGCAGACTGCTCCACCCCAGCCAGTTCCTCAGCAGGTTTAGAACAGATATCTTCGGGAAGCAGACAGAATCCAGTGAGTTGTCTAGAAGCATCTCTAAGCAATGGACGGGAAAAAGTCAAGATGACATAAAAGGTTTTTGTCTTTTCAAAGCTCCTCTTGGGGTTCTTCAGCATGTGATTATGTCAGCTCTTGTTTGATGGTATAAATTCCGTCTTGTTAATGTTCTGTCAAATAATGTAAATTTATTACATTTCATTACATTTTATTATAATTAACTTTAAATTGAACTAATGATGTGCCATATGCTGACCATTACAGCCATGACATGGTGATGTTAAAGGCATGTATATACACAAAGGTGTACATTTCATTTCAGTGTTTTATTTAAAAAAATGAAGAATCCTTCCTGTTTTAATGTTGAAATGCTGATGTTAATGCTGAAATTCCTCTGACAGGTGCCTGCTAACCCTGCCAAAGACAGTGGAGGAGTTACAGGTTTGTATTTAAACACCTGTGAAAGACATAAATGAGCAGGGGAGAAAACCTGTTAATCCGAGCCAATACTTACCTGATGAAGCCAACGAAATACATAATGACAGTATACGAATACGAATGACAGTACTAATGTGGTTCCCAGAAATGACTAATAACATTTGCGTCTCTCTCTCATTCTATACCATGTTTAAAAAATCTATTTACCTGAGATTAGAGCTGGCAAATACCCTGACAAATAATTGCCAATAATTTCATTTCAATTTTTAAGACATGGTGGAGGATTTCAATTTTTCCCGTGGCTTTGTTAGGTAAGCCAGCGTTTCACAAATGAGCTGAGTGCGACTGAATCATGTCACCCTGTAAACTTCACCTTGGGGCATGTCAGCATTTGCATATATATTGAGTGCATACGTTTGGGGTTCATTATGACGGCCAGGGACAGGAGGACTGGCAAGCAGCCAATCACCTGTTTCATGAGCCTCCAACTGTGGCCCAGAGAGACAAAAACGCAGACAGATCATTTTAGCAAAAAAACCAGCATCACAATATATTTGGCGCATGCCACATTTTTCCCCGTGCTGTAGTTAAAACAAGCAAAAGATTCACATACGAGATAAAGCCCCCGTTCTCTCAGAGCAACCCAACAACAAAAAAATCTGTACTCATTCACTAAACCTCACATGTTAAATAAAATCATGTAGTTAAATGAAATATACAGTTATGCATTTTGGACAATCAGCTGTTGTCCCTGCAGTGTGTATGCGCATGTGCTTTTCGGTTAGCTGTGCACTCGAGTGTGTGCGTGCTCGTGTGTGCGTGTGTGTGTGTGCGTGTGTGTGTGTGCTTGTGTGTGCGTGTGTGTGTGTGTGTGTGTGTGTGTGTGTGTGTGTGTGTGTGTGGGCACACGTGGTACAGCTGGCAGAGGGGTACCCACCGCCAGAAGCGTCTCCAGGCTGGCACGCACACAGACGGCTCTGGCACCTGGGGCAGCCCTTTTTTTTCCAGCACAATAAAAGCTGCTCCCCTGCTTGGCTCCCGCTCCAAGCTCCACCATGCGCACGGAATACTAAATTCACATTTTGAGTAAGAACTGAAAAGGAAATAGCACAATCCCAGCGCAGTGTGGCAAGTGTGCATTGTAGCAGATCTTTTTTTTTTGTTCTAATTAGTTCTATTAGCTTTAATTAAATTGCTACATGTATTCTTACAGACAATTACTTTCTCATTGTGGCAAACATTATCTCTGATTATTTTATCTGTAAAAAAGTGTGATGTGGGGACACAGTATATTGCACACCCATTTCCCTGCTTGATGTATATTGAATTACCCACATGAAAACATAAACATGAACACATTATAGAAGTCTCTGCCAAAATGAGGCACGGCAATAAATCTGTGATCGCTTGACAGTTTAAGCTGAAAGCACACCTGTCAAAGAGCCCACTAGCTCCATCTCTGCCTCTTATTAAGGCGTCTGGTTTGGCTGGGACTGGTAATGAGAGGTATCCAGGTCTGTCCCCTGAGGTTGAAAAACTGAGTGTGTGATGCAACAGTATCCATCCGTCCATGTCCATTAGAATAATGCATCAAATGGACCTTTTAATGTGAAGTTTCCTCTTCAGAGGTCTCCTTCTTCTTTAATAAAATCCCTAGGCGTTGAAAGCAAACCATTGTGCTGAAACATGGGTTTATCTTGCATACTTAATGACAATCGCCTGGGTCCCCCCCCCCTTGACATTTTGCTGCATTATGAGCTCGTAATGTTCTTCTTGTGTGCATTTATGTATGCATATATGTGTGTGTGTGTGTGTGTGTGTGTGTGTGTGTGTGGTGTTTGTGTGTGCGTGTGTGTGTGCATGACTTGTTGCACTGATGCACTGTCATGACTAACAACCAAATCAGAAAAAATTCTGTGAACAATGAGAGCACTCCTGTCAAAAGGCATTGCACCAACTGAGAAAAGAACAAAACAACAAAAAAACAAAAACAAGCACATATACATTCTGTAACAAATGCAAATACATTATTTATTTTTTATTAATTTATTTTTGTCATATTCATGTAGAAATCTGCATGAAACTAAAGCACTTTTGACAATCCAAGTCCCTTTGAGCACTGAACGTAATTTCAATGGATTATGATTAACTAATGCTTAGATAGTCTGTATTTCTTTAAAAGCATTTAATAATTTCAAGGTTATATTGAATCATGCTCTCAAAATGGATCATATCAAAGTGCATCACATCATGTCAAAGTGAGCCCTTAGATATCCCAGTATAGCTTACTTAACAAGGAAAGACACACCATCACAGGTAGAAAAGGCTTATTGAAGCGCATGTTTGAAAGGGTAGATTCCCTGTCTGGGGTTAGCGACTCCAGGTGTTGACAAAGTAAGGGCTGGGGATGGGGTTTAAAGCCATAACCGGTCGAATGTTGCATGCAGGACCAGTTGCATGTATGTGATTGCACTTTTGCAGATAAAATGGGGTCTGCGATGAATAAATGATGTGCTTTCCCATCGGTTCATAACACTGCACTGTATTTCTGCACCACAATGGTCTGCCCACTTCCCTACAGCCATTAAATATGCATGGGCTCTATCTGTGCATGTGCAAGCGCAACCGGGTATAAACAAAACCCCCTCCTGTAATTACAGGGAGTTTTTCAGCGCAGCACCTCAAGCAGGTAACTGTGAGCTGTGCGGCTGCCAGGGAGGATTGAGCCGTAAGCAAACAAACTGGAAATGATGGGGGGGTCGGGGGGATTAGCACCCGGAGCACTGAACACACACCCTGGGCTGTTTCTCCTCGGGAAACCGGTTTTAAATTACCCAGGGGGTCGTGTCAAACAGTTACGGAATTCCTGAAATACTGTGACATGTGGTCCACTGAGCAAGTAGAAAATGTGGGGCTCCGTTTTTCTGTTTTTCACTACTTGTTGGGTGAATGGGTATTTTACTCAACCATATAAAAACAGGCACAGTAACCTGTACAGCCAACCATATAGAAAAGGGCACAGAAACCTGTAAAGCCAACCATATAGAAACAGGCGCAGAAGCACTGATGGAAGTTTTGAAATTTGTATGATGTGAAAACGTTTGCGGATGAAAAATTCATGCATTCCAGGGGGCTTTGAAAATGTCACACCGTCAGCTGAGCAAACAGTCCCAGCAGAATGTGTGACAGCCTAACTTTGCGCACTTCTGTGACAGCATCCAGCACAGCTAGATTCCTGATAAAGATTTCTTATGCATGGAGAATAAAATGATAAAATAAGAATATAATATGCTTTCATAACAGTACATTTCATAATTGGATAGTACAATAATTAATAATAGATAATAAACAACTTATAAATTACATAATGTCAATTACTTTTTTTAAACACTTTCTTTGTAATATTTGACATTCCATACAATTATTACATTTGTTAAATTTTCACAAGAAGCTGAATGGTCCAGATATAAAATGTAATTGCTGGAATCAATAATTAATTGCGCCACGCGCACGCACGTGTTGTGCCCAGCATGGCCAAGAGAAAGCTGCCGTAGAAGTCACCTTGAAAACAAATGACAGCGGTTTCTCAATGGAGCTGCCCTGTCTCCATTCAAAACCATCCGCCATAGCAAATAAAAGCAAAACGAATCGCCACCAGCGTAACAAAAAAAAAAAAAAAAGCATTTGTCCAAGACCTCATCACTCAGCACTTCTGTGGGGCGTCCTGCGTTGGGGTGACCTCGTTTCAGACGCAGTAACATGCGTGAAATGAACATCACGGGCCTGCCGGCAGTGACTGAGCAGTCGCTGGCCTGCACACCTGCCAGTCCCCAGCTGGCTGCAGTGCGTTGCATACGCTATGATGAAAGAGACTCGCCCTCATCATCGAGACTCCATTTCAAACATCCTCTTAACACCCTGGGGCCTGGCTGTGATGAATGTAAATGTGTAATTTTGGAAAGCGCGGGTTTGGGGGGGGGGGGGGGGGGGTGGGGGTGGGGGGCAGCACCAAAAATAAACCAGTGTTGTATCTTGTCTGAATCTTCTAATATTTCAGATTACTCCCAGCACCTACAAACGTCACTGTTCCATCGTCTCTTGTACTCAGAGATGCAGGGCAATGCAGTGGCCAAGCTTGTGCTGAAACACGTGTGTGAATTTCACTTTTCACTCATAATTGGTGGAGGGTTTTTTTCTTGAACAGCTTATCTGAATCTGAGCAATCCATTCTGAACTCAGCCCTCATCAGTTTACCTGTAAAAACCTCTCATTATATTACTAATATTTACTTTATTCCTCAGTGAATAAATGCACAATATTTTACAGTGGAAATGTGCAGCATTTATGCAGCATTACTGAAGTGGTCCATGCAGGGGATTGAGTTCCAGTCTCAACCACACAGCGCAGTTCCTGCCAGGAAACCTGATTAGCTCACCATGCTGAGGGCCCAGGTCTCCAGCTCGGGTAACCTATTGTACTCCTCCACTGACTCTAGGGGTTGACGTCTCTCTGCAGTGAACCCACATGCACTGCAGAACACTAATACATTCTCCATCACCACACACCCCCTGGTGCCTCGTCCAAACAGCAGCTCTGATTCACAGCATAACTGTGACCTCACAAGCACCTCTTAGATTTGTTTCTGTAGAGGTGCTCCTGGGTCCAAATACTCTCAGCATAGCCTGGAACTGAACTGAAGCTGATTTGGGTATAGCGGTATTTATGTTGGACTTGAAGTCTGACGTAGGGATCACACCTAGCTGAGGTTGCCAAGTTTCTCTGCTCAGAAAGTTATAAGGATATTAGTGCTAAACGTTTATCAGAATAGGATTAAAATCTAAGTGTAAATATTGCTAGCTGCTTTGTAGAAAACAATATGTAAACTCATGTATCTAAATGCAGCCTATTTGCAGAATGTCAGAATCAATCTGAATTTGTATTGTTACACAGAAAAAAAATAACTATTGTGAGATAAAATGCTAACAATAAAGTTGACTTTCTGGTCAGGAAAACAAGTTATATAACACAGTAAGCTGGGCCTTTTTATAACACTGTATCATGTGCACAATTTTTGCCTCTTAAAGGCTGACATTTTATTTCAACTATGCCATTCATCCTTTTGTGATATTCATCATTTTCAGCATTGAAAATCTCCACAGAAGTATTTCTTTGTGGTACAACACATACCCTTCTACAAATGTCACCTCTACCAAAATAGTTCCCCGGTCTTTTTTGTGAAGCTCTATCCCATCAGTGCATTTTGCCCTTGCCCTTGTATGAGGGGAAGAATGAGGGCAAGGCCTGTGGGGTATAGCGCATCATTTCTGTATCTCGCATCCTGTTTGTTCCAAAGGTAAGTGTGTCACAAACTACTCCCCTGCAAAGACAAGCCAAAAAAATCACGGTAACCATGGGGCTGCAAGGGGCTGAGAAGCCTGGACTGTGAAAACACAGCCCTTAGAAGGTGAAAGAGTCCATTTTTAATCAATAAGCCTCCCTCAGGAGAGGCGCCAGAGGTCCCACATGGAAACCAGAGAGGGCAGCTCTCTCTCCTAATGCTCATCTCCCCCTGCGCCAGGTTCCAGCTACACCTCTGCAGAAGCTGACAAATTGTCCCCTGTCTGCCTCAATCAGAAGGAAGGGCCCAGGAGATTGCAGGCTTCCCTCTAATCGTGCTCCTTATGCGCGGATGGGGGCTTCATCAGTGCCGGGGCTGTGACCTGCATTCTCCTCCACTCTCTGCGTACGGCGCATACCGAGGAGGAGTGTAAAAAGACAATAAATTACCCAGCGCCGCCATTCTCGTATGGGGAGGAGAACCATAGAGCCCACCTCAGTGGCATGCCCGCATGCACCTCCCCGCGCCCCAGGCGGCGTTCCGCTGAGGTCGGCCCTACGGTTTTCCTCCCCGTGGCGCTCTAACTTTGAAGCTCTCCCTCGCTTACGCGACTCACGGATGACACGGGTATCAGTCACCCCCCCAAACCCCCCTGCCCCCAATCCTTCACAGAGATTGCGAGATGATCGCGGCGCATCCTGTTTTATTGTTGCAGCGGTGGGGCTGTGAAGGTGCTGATAAGACGGCGAGTGTGGGGGCGGGCGCGAGTCCCGGAGCCGGCCCCCGATGGCGTGAGATCACTGCGGCTCCGTCGCCTGCTCCTTTGTTCTGTGCGAAACAATGGCCCCTGCCATTCATCTCCGCCAGACCTTCTGTGGTCGCCCGCTGCCGATTTTCAGCAAAGAAAAGGTTAATGCTGCGTAATCCCTGCAAATCAGGCACTGAATGTATTAATTCAGTGTTATGTATTAATTCGATATATGGAACAAGTCTGCATTGTATGTTTGTTTATTAACAGTGCAAATACTTTTCAGGAAGCCGGCTGGCTTTCTCTTCATACCTTTGTCCTTGAAGGGAAAAAATACACCTGCCCTCCTGCTGTTTAAATTTTGCAGACTCCTTTGAATTTAGAGGCACACCTTCTCTATTACGGGCACATGACGGCACTGAAATACAAACTCTGGACATATTCATCAGGCCAATTGATTATCTGTCTGAAGGATGTGCTGATATGGGTTATTCAATCTGCCCTGTGACATACCCACCGCTTCTGTGAGTCGGGCAGGTGAGATTTTTTCAAGTAAAAACATGCTGAGATGAAAAGTGTTATTTCGCTGTACTTCTCTGCAGAAAGAAATGTGGTACAGACATCCAAAGGTCACTGACTGTATATACTTACCTGTTAAATACATGTTGAATGGCTGCTAGTCCAAGAATTTCTGTAACAGGTTATTGCATGCATTTAGCTCCTGTTTCAAGCAATATTAGCCTGTCTGAAAACTACTGATAAAAATACAGCACATACAGTATTAGTGACACAATGTTCTAAAAATATGGTGTAATTTTAAGGATATGAATATCAAGCATGGATAAAAGGAATATTTAGAAGCAAAAGCATATTACTGCATCCCAGATTAATATTTTATTAATCTTAGATTTAATATATTAATGTGGATGTTGAACACAAATATAGTTTAATTTTAATTTCAATTTTTAATCCTAATAAATTTAAATTGTTAAAACACTTTGAGACTACAGAAATATGACCTACCAAGCACCCAGGATTACACTCCTATGCATAGATTCATATTCATTGTGTTTAATGTTTTTTTTTTGTCATTGTTTTGTGGCTTTACAAGTGTGACATAAGCTGCATAGAGTAAATTCTCAACTGTGCCAAGCATGTTGTTTCTGTATAGCAAAATATACAGCTCAGTTAGCAGTTTGTTTCCACCAAACGGGTTCTTTATGGGTGAAAAAGTGAGAAAGGACACAGTTCATATGTACATTAAAACTGCATTGTTCCTGGGATACGCAGGCATTGTCTTTCAAATCACCATTGGTGCGTCTCTACAACAATTCATCTGGTCAAGTGAGTACAATTTACTGACGTCATTCACACATGCACATGTAAATCACCAATGCGCAATACATATGAGCGAGGCACAAGGTCAAAGCAAACCGAATATCTGCATTAACCTGCATGACACACTCAGGCAAAGTAATAGGCATCATATCAAATGCGTCCTCTGTATCTCTCCACAAGCGTTCAGTTACCTGCATTTCTCCCTCATACATGACCAGACCGTCTACGCAAAACACCAGGCTTTTATTACTACGAGCACCCATGAGTAATGAATGTTCAATCTTTCAATCCTTGTCACTAATTTGGTAATTACTTAAATAAACACATGCTATAGAAAAAGCAAACAAATTGTCAAGCCACACCCTGAGCCCAATCTTGCAAATTTAGTGAATTTGGTGCAGGCGTAATCTGTTTAAAATGTAGATACACTATCTGAGTGCCTCAGACACTTGTACCTCGGCACTTGAGGACAATTTTTGGCAGGACCCTTAAGGGAACAGTGCGGATCTGAGGTGAAGGGTGGGTTGGGGGTGGGGGGGGGGGGCAGTGGTGAGGGGGGAGTGGCGGGGCGCGATTCTCAGCGGACCGTCTGGCACAGGGTGATATGGGGGAGGACTGCTGAATTATACAGAGGGGATGTTCAACTGCGTTTTAATCTAGTCGTGCTTCAGTCGTGATAAAAGGATTCTCTCTATCTCCCTCTCTTTTCAATTCATGCCGTCATCAATCACACATGTCACTTCCTCTGGTCCCAGAGTTCCCGCGGGTGGGCGTTGGGGGGGGTCGGTCCCCGGGGGGTACGGAAAGGCCCGAGACACAGATGCTGCCGAAAATGAAAGTAGAAGAAAGAACGCAAGGTGCATGAGAGCTAATGAGCAGGACTGGGACAGAGACAGGCAGGGTGACAGCAGCACCAAAGCAAAGGAGGAAAAAAAAAACAGATTAGGACTTCCAATTTACATTTTCTGTAATGCTCTGGGTGTACAAGATTCAGAAAAATCGTGTCCTTCATTATAGCCTTTCCCTGCTGTTTTGACACTTGTGTTACACTGCAGATTTTTTTGCAGTGGCACAGGTTTAAAATGCAGTAACAAGCTCTGAGGCTTGTTTGGCCTAGAGCTCAGTCACCTTTTGATCTTGGTGTAAGGACACAGAGACAAGAGAGAAAAGAGGAATGAAAACAGGGTCTTTGCAGCTGAGAACTCAGCTTTAATTACAAATGGTATTCCCTCTATTATCAAATTATTAGGTATTAACCCACCAAGATTAAATGAGCGTCACTACTTTTCAGATGTGTGTAAAGTGTGCAGTAATTAGCCAGTGTTCCAGTATAAGTCATTCATCTACACAGAGTGTCTCAGTGGGTCAAAGAGAAGGACTGAAATTAAATGAATTGTATTAGTGATATTTTCATTGTTTAAATGTAAAATTTGATTCACATAAAGTGTCTTCGAAAATGCGAATCCTGGTCCCGTGTAGGTATTAACAATGAATTTATATACGGAAAAGGCTGTGTTTCAAATATAGAATTACACTGCCGATGGATAGAACTCAAACAGTCTGGAGTCAATAGTCTGGAGTTATCCTGTTTATTCTTAATGCATTAAATAATGCAACAAATGCATAATGTATAGTATAATATGGATCAAATGACAAACAGCGTTCTATGTGCCCTCACATCTAGATACAACGTCCTTGGTCAGTGCGGTCACAAGTAATATCAGATGAGCCAGAAAGGAAAGGCAAAGCAAATATAATCAATTCCAAAACACTGAAGGTAACAAAATGTAAAGCTATATCTTATTGATTAAATGTAGACTCATATAGACGTGTGGCAGACAAAGCTATCAAACTCAGTTATATATCACAGAGTCCATCCAGATGATACCATAAAACCACTTTGGCCACTAGCAAACAACAAAACAACAAAATGAGCAAGAGAGGACCAGACCAAACACAATTAGCGCGTGCGGCACTTTGCACTGGAATACCGGGTATCTTTAGTGTGAGGGAGACCAGGTTATTCCACTTCAGCAAAAACAACATAATATCCCCTCCTTTTCAGCTCAGCCATCCTCATTAAAGCCTATATTCAGCACCAGCTGTTTGCAACCACTTCTCAAGCTGCAGACAATGCGAGCCATTGCGCTCTTTGACACGACACAATGGCGAGCATGCTCTTGCGACCCCCCCCCCCCCCCCGCCACCCCCCTCTAACACACACAGACACACACACACACACACACACACACACACACACACACACACACACACACACCAGTCGGTATTCCTATGTCAGATCCCATAACACTGCACTCTCTATCCACAATTACCTGCTACCATCCTCAAAAGCTTTTCAGTGTCAACAGCCCTTTTGCCACTGTGGTAATATTGAGGTAATAGGTCCACTGTGGAGAGTTTAAAACATGAAACATTCCCATCCTTTGATGGTCATGAGCTAATCCTGGTGAACACTGGAATGGGAAAAGCAGCAAGCACCAGATTATTGGTCCTTCCTGTCAGTCTCCTCATACTGACACACATTTGTCATACATTTAACAACTCAGCCCAAATAAAAGCTGCCTCTCGGGTTTGCTGGAGAACTCACATACCAGCATAAATATATATGGCAAATAATTTGGTGTAATTGGCCACTAATTACATGCAGCAATTAAAATACAGTCACTTAAATCTCCTTGATTTTCAAGTGTAGGCTGAATGTTGCATTGCTTAACAGTGTGGTATGGTGTAGGCTTTAACTGATTCTCTGCAGGCCTGCACTTTGGGTATTTGGACCATTGCCAGTTTGTCTGTGGTTTTCCTTATTCTTTGTTTTTCACCCTGAATATTTACCAGATGCTTCCTCTATGCCACTGTAGAACCTGACAGCGTTTAAAAAATGTTGACTCCAAAGCGATATCTACTAAAAACAAACTCAAAGAAAACTGAGACAGCCTTTGTTCTGTGGAACTGAGAAATTAGTTCACACCGCTCCTCTCAGTTTCCTGTTTTTTCTTCTTAAGTTGTGTGACTCTTATGGGATAATGGCATAAGTGCTTCATGGGGAGCAATTCATTTATCTCTTCAGTGCTCCTCTTGGGTTCACAGTTGGTTCTTATGGACTCACTTCAAGGGGTCTTCTGTAGCGGTAAGGACTCTTTAGCTAAAGGACACTTAAAGAGCACTAAAGTACCGATATTTCTATAGGACAGCAAAGGAGGTGGGGGCCCACTCACATGTCAAAGCACACACAGGTGGAGAGAGTATGTCACTGAGTCAAGATTTGTTAGGCCTTAATCTCTCTCTCTCTCTCTCTCTCTCTCTCTCTCTCTCTCTCTCTCTCTCTCCCCTTGCTTCGGTTGACCACACATCACACATCTCAGTGCTGACCCCATCCCACTAAGGTCACACCCCCCTGAGCACAGGTTAAGAGGAATGCTCTCTCCATCTGATGAAGCCTCCGTCAGCACTGGCTGTGCTGTGGCTGAGGAGCCCCACTTTTACACTACTGCAGCACACTGTATGATGCCTCAAAAAAAATCAGCTTCTAAAATACTCGCTGATTTCCTCCTTTCCATTTGTGCCCAAATTAGCCTTGTATCTCATCTTGGGCGTCCTGTCTTTGTAATCATTGTCTGAAATTTCTGGCAGTGAAGTCCTAAGACACACAGCCCCCTACTTCGTGTTAGAAATCAAGCCTTCACTCGCAGCATGACAAAAACTCTCTGCACAGCTTTCATGAAGCCTTCACATTATGTCAACGTGCCGCACAGTGAGTACCTTCTCTAATTATCAGCCGAGAAGATGAAGTGATTACGTTCTCTCACGTGCCTCCTGGCTTTTCATGGGGAGATAGTTTTTGGTATGAGTGACAGTTACCTATCTGATGAAGTACAGAATGTTGCGGTATACAGAAAATGAAGACATGGTATAAAAACAATCAACTGCTTCTCACCTGAGAGGAAAAAAAAACCTCATTTGCATTGGTGTGGAATGCATTCAATTGTCTTAAAATGTTACGATACAAACGTGCTGTCACAAGGATATCACATACCCCTGTAAGGAGCATATTGCACAGAAACCTGTGCACGAATCAGATTTTCCAAAGGGAATTGTTAGCAGGTGAGAAACAACTGTAAAGTGAACTGCTGTGAGGATTACATTACATTCAGCACTGTGTAATAAACAATTTACTCTGACAGACCTGTGAGAGCCGCAAAAGGGGAGGCTGTCATTTGATTTTGTAGCAACATAATATCGGGAGCTAGGTCTTGTGAAAATGCTCAGCGCTCACACAGAAGCAGCACAGCCCAAACAAAATGTAGGAAGCGGGAGCCAACCTGCCTCCCACATAGGCATAGAATACTACGCAGGAGGAGTTCCAAGCAGTAATTCATACACTCCATTTTTAAAGGAACTCTGATCCTGTTGCATGAAAGCCAGACTAAGTGACTCTTTAGAACTTTTTAACATCTGAATGCATTTAACTCAATATCATAATTAAAGTGATGCTGAAATATTTCCAGAGGCCTCAGAGCACTCGAAGGCCAGCATTGCTTACTATTAATATAATGAAGAGACGCTGTTTTTTTTTTTTTTTTGAAAATTGGATGTCTGCTGACATACACAAGCGCATATGGGTAGCACTCAAGTACAATACAAAGCAATGATGTAACCCTTATATGAATATGTGTTTTTTTTTGTCGCTCACTGAAACTCATAAGCAGTTTAGCTAATCTGCAATTCTTATCAAAAGCCCAATAAGAATAGAATGAAAGTCATGTGATCTCCAGGGAAAAGGCAGCATTCCCTTCAAGGCAGCGCCCACGGAGACAGCGCAGTCTGTGATTTTGTTCCCGCTCACCAACTGGACTGCCACGCAACTTCATCTACAGATTTGACAGAATGACAGCGCACGGACGAAACTTCTGTGGAACGCTGTGGCAGAGGTACCGGAAAGGTTCCGTTTGAAGACGCAACGTGCGCTGACAAATAGCCACGTTTGCGGTGGGAACATCCAACAGTGGGCGGTATAGAAAAGTGAGAGGAATGATTTAAGGGAACGGGCTTCCGTTTGATGTTTCATGTTTAAACATAAGGTTTGCGCTCATTTCCATCATGCAGATTTGCGGTATAAATGGCACAAAACAAAGATTTCTTATATTTTTCGGCATTACATACCACCAGGACACCCCCATATGTTGCATAAATAGGAGTGCCTGAGTGCCACATGATTAGATAAACAAAAAAATGAATCAACAGAGCAAGAGTCTTGGCTTTTATACTGCAGAACTCATTTTTAACCATCCCTGTGAAGGGGGTAAATATATATGTATATAAATTGTTAGGACTTTGACAAACAGCAAGTCAATATGCAAATTGACCTGTGTAAACTTCATTATAACCCAAGAGAGCCCTGAAATGGAGGCCTTTATGTTTCCAGGGCCAAGTGTCGGCGAGTCATGGCTCCAATTAATCTCTTTGCCTTTTTAAAAGCGGCGGGGGAAGTGATTGCCCGCAGGAGTGCACTGAGGGGGTGTGTGTGTGTGTGGGGGGGGGTGAGCGATGGGGGCCAGGGTGGCGGTGGAGGAGGAGGAGAGGAGGCTGTGGTGGGAGAGATAAGAGGGGTCTATGGAGCTCGGGCCCGGGTCCAGGTTATTCATGGCCTCCCCGAACGCCTCGGAGATTACACAGGCTGCCCGGAGCTGATACTGGGGGCTCCCTACCCCCCCCCTGCTTTGTTCCCATCCATCTGCTCGGATCTCACAAAGGCCCTGCTGGGGGGGGGGGCTGCCTGGGGGGAGGCGGGGGCGTGGGGGAAGAGTGAGTGAGCAGCGTTGTGTATCCTGTATTCACATACCTACACGTGAAATTGCACCATAATACGGGAAATCTTGCCAAAACTGCCAAGACGCACACCTTGATTTCCACTACTGTGCAAAATATTACCGTTTCAAAACTGAGTCTCAAAGGCTATTGTCAAATCTAGATAAACAGGACAGGTGTACTCACCTGTCATAGCTAAAAATTTCATCAACGAACCTGTTAAGCAGCTATAGGTAACTTGCTGGAAAATTGCTCCGGGAAGTGGCTGAACGCGCAGGATTTCAAAGTTTGAATTTGAGAAGGCTTACTTGACCTTATTCTACCTTTGATACCCCGAGTGGTGTCTGAGACAGCAGGCAGGAGCAGAGATATCAGAGCTGGAGGGCTGCCAGCTGGGCAGCATCTGAGCCACTCCTCAGGGAAATGTCGCTCTGTCTATTGGACGGCAGACAGAGGTAACAGGTGTACGGGTTTAAAGAAATACGATGAAATATTCTTCAGCATATGCATTTATTGCACATATGAAACTGACAGCACATTAATTTTCTTGTAGTATATTATGAACATGTTCGTATACATGTTACTCATGCGCTGGATTTCATTTTTTGCTATATTTTGACAAATACGACATTTTTATTATTTTTTTTTTTTTTGTAAGGCACAATTCTTTGTAGCTCAACTGCACATTGTCCCGCATGGCTGGTTCTACAGCTGACAAACCCTGACATGCGAGGAGCTGTTGAGGAGGGGTGGTGTGTGTGTGTGTGTGTGTGTGTGTGTGTATGTGTGTGTGTGGGGGGGGGGGGGGGGCTGCTTTTGTATTGTTTTACTTTCCAGCAGTCGATTCTAAGGTGGACAAATCATTCAGCGTGAGCAGTAACACAGAGGGTGACTCGGTCCCTCTGACAGCTTTCTGAGAGGGGTCCAGCGGCTCTCTCTGCAAACAATGATGAATAAACCGCACTCCATTCACGAGAGCAGGAGGCTCGAGCCCGTCCCAGACCGCATTGACTCAGCTATCCATCTTGCTGAGGAATTACAAAAAGCCCCTTTTTATTACAGGGTTCCTGCGAGTTTTACTGCCCATTTCATCCACAGTTAAATTCCATCTTCAGAGCAGCTTTTGTTCGACATGGGCGTGCAAAAAGAAATGTCTGCTAGAGATATCCTTAATCTACCAAGTTTTGTTATATGAAGGATGAAATTAAGTACTATTAATGGCGGCCAGAACTCAGCATGCAAAAAAAATTACTTTCAAAATATTGCCATGAAATGTATGGTTTGCTGTTGTATCTCATAAATATGTTGTCTAGATGATAGTATGACAATATATAATGCACCTTTACTGTCATTTATGACATTTTAGTCACGGATAATCATTTTCGGTTTTGGTTGTTGAGGTCAGATTTAGTTTACCTTTTTGATAAATCATGGCTACTACAGTTTTCATTAACGTTATTTTCATATCAGTATACCCGGATCCATCCAATTCACTGTCGTCTAGTCAAAAAAGGCTAACAAAACGTGGAGCAGTTTTTGTCATGTGTTGCTGTGATGAATTCAAAACCTCTGATGTCTATATCACCATGTCAATCTGTAAATATAGACAAATGTCTCTCATTGTCCTTCAGGTATGCCTAACTTGTCCATCTACTGTGACAGGGAAGCAGGCCTCTAGACCACATCGTAACCGAAGAAAATTGAAAATGGTCAGTGACAACATAACTAATAATGTAATACATCAGCCAAAACCACCCTCTATCCAATAACGGCCATCCTTTGTGCTACAGTGCAAAAACACCTTACAAGGTATGGGTTAATTTCCATGTCATTTATACCTACAGATTTCTTCTCCATATTATAATTTCACCTTTATAACAGCTAAATAATCATACTAATCATTTACAAAAATTCATAACAAAAATCAATACAGAAAGAAACATTACTGACAAGCTACTTTATTCTTGAACTAATTAAACAGGTCATTATATGCTCTGAACGGACTTCATGTCAGAATACTCAAGACACAGACAGAATAATATTCTGCTGGATCATTCACCTCCTTTTAAAATGATGAGCAGGAGATCTAAGCAAGGTTTCATTCATGGCAGATGAAGGCACATGGAGAAACATAACCAAAAAGGCAAATTTGTGACGTTAAATGTAAAACTGTTGTTCAGGACTCATGGAATCCAGCACTTCGATCTGAAAGTGAAACTGAAATGGGTTTGTCATAGCAATAAGCCAAGCAGTACACATAAGGAGTGTCCTCACATTATAGAGGCAGCTGTCTGCCTCTCTCCCTCTCAGCATCTTCAGCTTTTCACACACATCTACAATAATCACAAAGTCACTTCTCCTCGTGATCCCTTCCAGTGTAAATAGCTCATACTTGAATGTGTAAATGACTTTGAGGCAGTATATAAGTGAAATATAAATTACACGCCAATTACTTTAGCTCAGAAATGGAAATACAGGGGGGATGAGAGAACTGGGAAAGTGGCAAAAATGGCTTTGTTCTTTCAGCAGCTTTCCTCGTGGCAAATTTTCCTTTATGTCCTTAGAAATAGGGGGAGGGGTTAGGGACATATGTTGCTGAGAACAAGAGTACACTATGGGGGAAAAATTATAGAGAAAGACAGACAGAGCACTAGAGATGGTACATATAGATACATTTCTTATGTAACATAAGAAATTATATAAGGCAACTTGGTTTTAATTAAAAAAACATAATTATGAATTTAAGAGAATTGATATTAAACCTTCTAGAAGCACCAATGATTTTTTTTTTTAGTGGAGAACCCAGTTTTGAAGGAAATAACGCTGTTCCTGTATAACATAATAATAATGCTGACAGGAACAGCTGTCACATCACAACTGCTGAAATGTATTGAAACAGCGATTAAGTAAACCAAAGTTAAATGTGTCGCAATAATAATTAATCACATTAGTATCAAATGACAGAAACTTGGGTTTGTAAAAAACATGCAAATGAAATGTGTCAATCAATAATACGGAGTGTATGGAATAGAGCCGGATAAACTATTTTAATTAAAGGCATCAGTATAAGTCTTTAGTTCAACATGTCTTTGCATGTATGTTTCCCATTATCTTAATCAGGCGTGTCCAAACTTTTGACTGGTACTGTACATGTGAGCCAGATTACAGCCCATCTTTGGTTTCCCACTGCAGATCCACAGTATGGCACGGCTGTCATTTCAACGCCAACGCAGGACATATGGCCAGCCTCCCATGGCTTAATAGATGCTGATTCGGCTTTATGTTTACCACGGGGGAGTGAAGACGTCACCTGTTTGAGTTCTCTTGAGTGAGAGCTCAACTCCTGACCCATTGATTCCATCTGAAAAGGTCTCTCATCCATCTCTCTGACTCCTGGAATCCCACACTTTACAGCTGTTAATCACCCTTGCACAGACAGACAAAAAGGCGAGGGTTCTCCTTCCCCCGCCTCACGCGGATGAAGATGTATTTCCCTGTTGCTGAATGCACAGCCATTTCAATTTCCATTTCCTTCATGTAAAGGCAACCTCTCCCTCGAAATGATTCATGCACGTATCTTACCACAAGATTTATAAATATGCATGATTGAACCAAGATAGTTCCCAGGTTCATTATTTTTTAATTTAATGGGTGAGAGTTGCTTCAGTGGTGCCCTGTATTAGCATGTGACACATATCTGATTGTGTTTGTGAAAGATGGTGGACAGACATACCAAAGCCGTGAGAGGACATTTTGCAAAGCAAGTTTTCCTCGACAGCGTTTGGTGATCAGCCACAACACAAAAAGCGTGATGTGTTCAGCCTTAGCTGAGTCCTGAGGGATTGAGTGGCCTGCATGCAGGTTGTTGTCTGTCTGTATCATACCTGCCATGAAACACATTTGCCTGCAATTGATACATACATGCAGAGAGACCCTCAGATAGACAGGACCCTCAACCTTCTCTGAGGAAGACTGCATTGGTCAAATTGGCGGTGTTATTTCCCAAAGCCTGTGGGAGAGTGCCATCTGCTCTCTGAGCACTCTGTGATGCGCATGAAGCCAGTGGCATGACATCACAATACAACCTGCTTCCTGTTCTCAACGTTTTCATTCATCAAGTGCCTCTTTTGGGCAAAGCGTGCCGTCCATTCTTCGGGCCCTACTGTGAGGGAACAGAACGAGAAGAATGACCAAACGCAGTTGGTTCTGGCAACATTGCCGTTTTAATATCTGATAAAAAGCCACATGGTTGGATGTGGTCATTTTCCACATTAGCTCTCCCTAGCCTTGCTTTCAGTGGGTATGGCTGCTCCTGGACCACAGTATAGTATATGAGGTATAGACTGGCACCAATGTGAAATGGAATGCTTTATTGTTATTCATATCTGCCATTTAAAAGGTGCTGTTAATGTAGATGTATATTGTATTGATAATACCAGAAACGATAAAAGGGAATAACTATAAAAAGAAGAATTTATTGAACATGTGGGGGAGGGATCTCCACACAGATACCTCTCTAGTCATAATACTACATATAAATCTTTTAAGGCACACTAATTGTTACACAATATATTTGTGCTACAAATGTTTTGCCTTGTGTTTAATATTTTATTTGCACTATGGATAAATCATGTATTAATAAATGTCCGTTTTTAGATCACAACGGGCAACAGCGAAAGATTAATAATGAAACACCAGCTGCATTATTAGTTGATTAATTTCCCATCCCTCTCAATTAATCACTGCAGCATAGCCCTGCAATCACAACACTTAGGCAAGGTACATACAGGTGGATCAATAAAGTGCCACAAACAAGAAAAAGTCAGGATCCAGAACCATGCAGAGATATCAATCCCAGTTTAAATGACCCTGCAATGCCATGGAAAATGTGTGTTTCTAACACACAGTTACACAAAGGCACAAAATTCTCCTTTACAAACTTTTATACAAACTTTGCAAAATATTCTGCAAGCTTTACAGACCCTGCACTCTTTTAACAGTTCTATGGAGCATGTGAGGGTTGTAATAAACAGCAGCTGTATTTGAAGTATATGAAGCGCAAACAATATTTGTTTTAAACACACATCTACTGGCTAATATATACTTTTTAAAATGTACACTAATAATAAAAAATCTAGTTCAGGAACAGTTGGGTACTCACTTGCGGACTCCTGAAGTGCATTATAATCAACGGAGGCTGATGCAGTTTGCAACATTTCACCACCAGGTTTAATGGACATATATTTCACAGAACAATGAGTTTGGGACAAAATGTTTGCCAAAATACCTTCCGGAGGGGCTTGGAAAGGGATGCTTGATCCGAAAATGAGGACGTTAACCTTTGTCAAACTACTCTTTCCCGCAATATCATTTCTTTCTCATTTGTTTCTTATTGTCCTATTCTTGGTACCCATTCCTTACAATGAAAGGCATGGATAAACAGACCCTTAAGTCTGCTCCGTAGTGCAGCATTTTAGGTGATGTCCTTTTCCAGACCCACAAGATACCCCTTAGAGAACTCTCAGCAGCAGTACAGGCAGGTCTGGTCAGAGTGGTGGTTAAACTGATCCAGACAGTGCGGTCAGGGTCTGTGTGTATAATCTGAAGCGTACTGAACATATTGTTTTTGACATTTATTTTGTAAGGTACAGTGTACTGAACTATAGGAAATACACAAATCAAGTCTGATTGTTAAAACCCAGTACTCGTCCATGTACACCCTTGATAAGGGATAAACTCCATCCCATCCAGGCTGCTCCTCTTTGAATCACCCTCAATAGGCTGGAAGTGTACATACGAAATAACCCTCTTGGGATGGCACGAGTGTGTTAGTGAGCTTCAGGACCTTGGATATCTCTTGGGATTGTTATTGAAAAACAGCCCAGGATCTGCCTGATGGTGAAAGATGACCTCTGCTCCTCTTGAGCATAAGGCTGGGGCACTGCTCAGTACAACAGCAGTGACTGCTGTTGTACCCTTGGGCAAGGTACTTACCCCCCAGTTGTGTTGCAGGATCTAGGCAGTAAGCATCATCTATTTCCCATAGCTACATCACCATCAACCTGGTGATCTTTCCCCAAAGTTTTTTAACATGGTGCATTTAGATTCAGAATGAAAGAGGTTAAGGTTCTACATAACAGTATCTGTCTGTAATCAGAGTGAAGACCTTACTGATCTGAGGACTATGTGGTGAATAATATTGTAATAATTGTTGTGGAATTCTTTTTAATAATTTTACTTGCCTTAAGCATATGGAGCACACATAGCACTGCCATTTCAAGGCCTCATGATCTTTGCATACAAGCAGCAACAATCTATCCCGGTATGTCCAACATTAAGGCAACATCAATCGATAACATCTCTGTAGGATAATTGCTCTTTTCACATCAATTATGTTGTTATGCATGTTACCATGTTAGCACATCTGAACAGTTTTAACTCTTGCAATGTATTTTTCAGTGGGAAGCCCCACTTCTACTTTGATAACGATTATACATTCACCACGTACAGCAGCATTTCTCACACAGACTCTAAACTGAAAAATTATAACGCCACCCAGTAAGACACTGACAGAGCGGACCATGACCATGCATCAGAGATGAACACCAGCCACACGTATTTAATGATGGGGGAGCTCAGCAGAGGCACCATACAAAATCATTCTTAACAGAATTCACATGTGACTGGCGCATCAATGTACCATCAATGTATTTGCACCACATACACTTTCAGAAACACTAAATGTGCATGAGGTTGTATTAGATATATCATGCTTCCCCACTGTAGCTCTGAGGTATCGTTCCAGCATGCCCCTGCTGTCTCTTTGTCACAAAAATTATCCAGGGGGGCTGTTTGTTTGCGCCTGTCTTTTTCCCTCATAAACACAGTAATGGCTGTGTCATAGACCCGTGCACTCGGCGTTAACACTGCGGCTGTCGATGGGCATCAAGCCTCCTGAGAAGATGATGGCTCTCTGAAGTGGCTTCTCATCAGAGCTGCCATTTTCCACTTGACTGCCTTTAACACAAAGGCTGGAACAGAGCACTGCACCTGCGTCTGGACCGGTGGGGTTGAGGCCCAGCCACCAACACCGTCCTGTCAGAGCACAATTCAGCACTCGCCTGAGCACTTAAACACTGCATCAATTATTCAGCGTTCGGTCCTTGTCGGTGTACCACGTGTAACGATATTTTCTTTTCCCCGGTCACATCACCGTTTGCATCTCGTAAGTTTCCTGGTGTTTGCTTTGGTGTTGGTGCAGTCTGAATGGGTTTATGTATAATTCAGCACTTTTGCTGAAGTCCCCCAACAGACATTCATACTGAGGAGTCTTCACTGAGTGACTCAGTTGTATTACAGTGTCTGCTGTTGCAAACAGGTTAGGTGTGTGAGACATAAAATGTATTGAATAAAGTGTTGTCTTTTTTTAAACGCGATACAAAAGGCAGCAGTGTAGCATAGCAGTTAAGGAGCAGGACTCGTAACCTAAAGGTTGCCGGTTTGATTCCCTCCCTGGGGCACTGCTACTTGTGGGTTAAGGTACTTAACCCACAAGTGCCTCAGTAAATATCCAGCTGTATAAATAGATAACATTGGAAAAACTGTAACCAATGTACGTTGCTCTGGAGCGTCTGCTAAATGCCAATAATGTAATGTAGTGTAATAATGCAATACTATACGTGGACTGACCTCCATACTGAGAGAGAAAGGGGGTGAGTTCATGGGGTGTTGCAGTGTGGTGTAGTGGTAAGGAGCAGGGCTCATAACCAAGAGGTTGCTGTTTTGATTCCCTACTAGCCTACTGCTGTTGTACATGTGAGCAAGGTACTTATGCCATAATTGCCTCAGTAAATATCCAGATGTATGAATGGATAAAATTACAATCCATGTAAGTTGCTCCAGATTAGAGCATCTGCCAAATGACAATAATGTATTGTAGTGTGATGTAGTCTATGACCCGGCTTCCTGTATGTCACCCAGGCTAGCTGTGCCCGTGCACTGTGTGGAAGCTCTTCATCTCCATCCTCATCTCTGTATGCTGAGTTCCCTGCAGGCTGACCCTCTTCCCTTATTCCCAAATTTCAGCAGCCGCGGGAAGACAGGCTTTAGGGTTTCAGATGGAACTCTACCTCAGACTGGGTCCTGTCTGTGTCCTGGCTCACCTCCTGTCCTGACAGAATGTTCAGGTACAACCTGCAGTCACCAGAGTGGCTAATGTAGGATTAAAAGTTACAGAAACCTGTCATTGAGATGGCAGGATAAATATTGATGTGACATGAGGGCTAATACTAATTATTGATTCATTGACTCTCTTATGGAAAGCTAACTGACAACTTAAAAGGAATGCTCCTAAATTTCAAGGGCTGATATGTTAAATTATGACTGGCATGTGAAAATGTTTTGAATTCACTTTCAATACTTTTTTGGAATACATTCACCGATAACTTTGAAGACACTACATACTGTAGTCCAATACCAGATGCATAATTTCATGCATTTTCAGTTATGTTTTTCATTGGTTTCTATAGAAAAGTTTTTTTTTTTCCAATTTATTTTTGCTGAGATCACAGACACATTGCCTGGAGAAGCTTCTGGGATTTTTGGCCATTACTACAAAATCCCATCAATTATCAATGCCAAATTAAGCATCATGCAATAACAAGCTAAAGAAGGAGACAACATGCATTTCACAATCCTGTTAGTGGCAGATCAAAAAGAGTGTAAAATTGTGCTTGCAGCTGGAACTGCAGCGTTGCGGACATTTTCAGGCCCAAAAGTAGGCACAAAGCCATCAAGCCAGTGTGTGCAGATTTACAAGGATGAAAAACTATTGCACCAATAAAACTTTCCTCCAAGGTTTCTGTATGCTCCATAAATCTTGTGACATTTATGTAATTTCTTGCCTGCCTTTGCCTGTGAATAGCTACATTAATGTCTGCAGTGTGCTGGTGAGTCTAACTGAAAACAGTGAAGATCAATTTATTTATCAAGCCTAGTGCCTACCTGTGCCTTACCTCTGGGACTAATTATTCAGGACTTCACAAGCAGCAAGACACATTACTGTGTTGGCTGTATGTTTTATTTAAAACTCAAATGGGCCTGAAATAGGGAAAGGCACATTTACTGTCAAAAATGTCCCCAATAATTCAACCCTTGGCCTTCCTTCCCCTCTTTCTTAAACATAAAATTGATCTCTTGCTTTGCTCGGGACACCAGCAGACTAACAATCACGTGTCTGTAACGGCATGCTTAATTCCGGGTTTATCTGGGTTTTATCAGGAGTCGGGGGCGCGTCCAGTCTAACAGTACACGCTTGGGACCAGAGACTGGTTGGAAGGAAAGTCACACGCAGAGCACTTGGTCGGTTCAGATGTTCAATGAGTTAAGTGGCTTAAACGCTTCCAGGCAGCCAGCTGTAAGAGCTTTGATGGCTCAGAGAGACTTCCGGAGAAAAACCGACTTGTTGCAGTGAATTATAAATCAAGTGGCCGTTCATCACTCATGCATTAGCGGGGGAACGGCAGGCACTGACACCAGAGTGTGGGAAGAATTATGGAAGGGAACGGAAAATTTCTCTGCCGTGATGCTCTCTCACACCGCCACCGAGCTTTTCATTATAGGTACACCTACTTAACTGCACTGTAAGAAATCACTCACTTCATCAAACAGCTTTGGGAAAGGTACCCATTAGCGATATTTGCTTTGTTATATGTCCACCTAAACCCACTTTTTAGTGCCTTATCCTTCGATTTCTAGATTTACTGTATATCTATACAGGTACCAGCTACATTTGACTGTTTCCAAAGCCAACATCATGTAAGACCACCTACTTGTTAATGATTGAAGCAGTTAATGATTATGAAGTATTTTGCAGTCATAGGACCCATACAAATTAATCATAATTGATGTTTCCCCCTCTCGATTGATGCATACAATCAGCAGGGCCATCTTTTAGGCTGCTGGGAACTGATGTTAATAATAAATACTTTACCATTGTCTAATTGTCTACTTTCACTCAGCTCTCAAACAAATTGCCTGATTCTTTCTATTGCCATATTCAGCCTTCTTGGCATGTCATACCAGCATATTTTGTTTTCTAAATACTAAACGTATTTGCTGCACATGTTCCCAAAAGACCACTAATGGTCTTTCAGCTCTTATCAGTTCTTCAATAACCTTCTCTATCCTCCACTAAGCATAATGAAATGAGGCAATATCAAGCTATCGTAATGGTCCTGGCCAATGCACTGAACATAAAAACAAACAGAGGGAGGGGAAAAAAAAAAAGTACCTGGCAAAAGAAAAGAAGCAGTCTGAACCAACCAACCAAAGCAGCTGCTTTAAAAAGTGGCCTGGCTCATCAGATACACCTGTCTTTAATATCATTGTGGAATAGCCAGGTGAGGCCTGTTAACCAATGCCTGGTCCAGACAGAGAACCACAAACCCCATTACAATCACAGACAACCAGAGCTATCCTGTTTGAAAATGCAGTCAGTGGAAAGAGCTCAGTTATTTGATAAAATGATAAATGGTCAATCAACACACTGATTGAACACATTTACACAAACATTTAACAGTTTAATCTACAATTAACAAGTTATCAAAAAAAAAAACAGTTGTGTGGAGAGGTATAGAGTTGAAGGCCTTGCTTTACAAGTTTATTCATATCTTCCAGTTACAAAAGACTTATTTTCTATGATCTATGTTGGTGTATTCCACACAGCTGTAACTTACTGCTTTAGGGCAGTAATTCTCTCACCAATGAGTCTTTTTTATTGAAAGTGAGATCTGCTCTGCAAGTCAATAACCTCCACTGCTGGCAGGTTATATATATCTTTGTCACCGGCAAAAAATGATTGCGTTATCCTCCGCAAGAAAACGCATTCATTTAGGCATGCCTCTGAATTCCAGATCCTTCAAAAAGGGACTCGGATAACACATCCTCTGTCATAAGACGAGAATGATCTTCAATTGATTAAATCTCAGAAAGGGAGACTAGTGGTGGGTCACCCTTGGTATTCTTTCTCAGCTACCGCCTGACAAAGAGTAACATTAACTTAGCCGGTCTCGCTTGAAATGGCTGAAATAGTTGCCTGTAGCTCCCCCCACCCACAGTCGTCAGCTTCTTTGTCCCGATTTGAATCAGCTCCGGTGGGGGTTGCTTGTATCTTCATTTCTCTTGATGATTCCAGCTGACTGCTGCTTAATTTCTCCTGCTGGAATCAGCAGTGATGAGATCATTATTCTGCTGGGGGTTTTTTAGGCAAGGAGAAAACATCATATGAATCATATGAAGTCTCTATTGGACGTCTGACTGTATATTTCAGTTACATGGAAACCAGAAGGCCATCTCTTATCTTTCAGCATTGGAGGTGATTTTTTTCCATGATTTTATGAAATCATATGAAGTCTCTTTTGGACGTCTATCTGTAGATTTTAATTACACAGAAATCAGAATTCCTCCCATATCTTTCAGCATCAGAGTTGATTTTTTCCATGAGCACTGTATTGTTCAGTTGATGTACTGTACTTCTACCTCCACTGGTACACAATGTTGGGCAGTGGAGTAACATGCCCTACATGACAACAGTCCTGCACTCTCACCCATTTCTGCCTCACCAACACTGCTGACACATAAAAGAATGCCTACTGAAAAATGCTAATCATCTCTCATACCAGTCTTTCAGGTCAGAGCAGAACTCCCAAGTAAATACCTGAATCTCACCATATTCAGCAGTTACCTGTAAACCACTTCCTGTTAAACAAGCCATTGCAGTGGTTTTATCTTCCTGCAGCCGTTCAAAACTCTAATTTTGGTCTTGTTACCAAGGTGAGTGGTTTTAAATCATGACCAAACATACTTACCAGTGGGATGCCACGACACGGCATCCCACTGGTAAGGTTATACTCTCTGGGTAGTCCAGCCCCTATTGTGTGGCCATTACAAGTGAAGACAAATCTCATCTGCTGTAGTGTCATAATTAACTCAGTATGGCAGCATAACAAGCAGGCACTATCCCCCCTCCCCCCTGCTGTGCAGCCATATAATGGGTCCCCTCCATATGTGATACTGTAAACTTGCGAGACAAAGAGCTCCCAGAGGGGCCAGTAACTGACCCCACTGACCTCCTCACAACAATGGCAGACAGGAAACATTTACATATGCTGACTTCTCCCAGGGGCCGGTCCAGCAGTTCATGAAATTGTCAGCATCATTCACAGCACCAGCCAGGAATGGTATATGAAAGAGGGGGTCAAGAGGAATCCCTTGCCATACAGTATTCCCACCCCGACCTCTCAGAGAAGAGCTGGAGTTTGGCTTAACAGTGACGTGTGTTTAAAGCAGACATGCACATGCAGAGGGAAGGAGAATCTGTATCACTCTAATGTCCATTAAAAAAAAAAAAAACTAATTTTGGAAATGAACGTGGGTCACTTCTGTAATTGTGATAAATGGCAAAAATTAGGAGACTCACACAGTGTGGTAATCGTATCTGTACATATCAATTTCTTTATGACAACTATATCCAAGATATATAGAAACAATAAGGGAAGATTATACATGAATACTATGTTCTATTAATACTATGTCAAAACTGCCTCAGAATGATGGCACAGATAAGTAACTATTTTTTCAATTTCTGTGCTTTATTTCAGCAATTGAATTGGCCACAACTAATTGACAGATTCAGGATATTGTTTCAATACCTGACTCAGAATGTAGGCCATAAATATTTCACGGCGGACAGATTGTGGTGCGGGATAATACACGACTGGAACAAGTGTTAATTGTTCCCGGAGTTCATTCCCTTCCATAAAAAGGCCGTTAAAGGTGGATAATCTAATTTCAATTGACAGGTGCAAAATCCAAACTGCTCACTTGGCTGAATGTCGCTCCAGCCAATGGGGAAGGCCCTCCCCGAGGTGTGGGGCCGGGAGCAGACGGGTCTCTCCTGGAGGCGGCTGTGGTGGCAGGGGCTCACAGGAGCAGAGGGGTGGTCCAGGTGGTAACGCCCCTCCCCCAACCCCCCCTGCCAGACCAGACGGACGAGCAGTACCCATCTGACACCTCGGAGAACTGATACACTCTCAACCAGCGCTTTGCATTTCAATACAGCAACCAATGTAGCTGAGTCAATCAGGGCAGGGACTGGAGATAATTATGTCACAGGGCATTTTACTGAATCCCACATGTTCACTCCGATGTCCACAGACAGCAGGACTCAACAGTTTACGCTTTACCTGCTGTCCTCTTTCAGCTTGCTCATACATTATGCTACACCAGCTTTCATAAACATCCTTATGTTAATACTATAAGCACATGGCTTTAACACATCTAAGCTAAAAACAACACTAGATAATTAGACCAAGGATGTAAAATACCTTGGAAAAATTATCAGAGGAAGATCCTGAGGATTTAAAGTGATTTATGTCCCATACTGGGAATTTGCACAACAGAATAACACCACAAAACTGATTTAGATTCAATGGTCCATTACAAAAGTCTGCTTTTCATCGTGACATACAACTGTGTGCATGCATTGTGCATCAATGTACATTTTGTTTGCTGGTGAAAATGGCATTTGCTTTCTCCTCAGAAGCTTAGATCTCACCAGAGAAATCCTCTGTCTTTAGTTGTTAAAATCATTCACCTCCAGGCGTCTTCTTATTTGTAATATATATATATATATATATATATATATATATATATATATATATATATATATATATATATATTTGACAACACAGATACTTGAACCATTGCATCATATGGCCTTGATGTAAATCTTAACTTCTTAATTATATATGATAAATCTTATTTATACAGAAGCGGAAACATGGTAACGGTCAATTGCCAATACACTGTCTGTAGTCAAATATGAAATCAAAGACACAGTACTCCAAGGAAGAGGTTTCATTAAAGTGAAGTAATTGATGAGAAGCCTGCATGTGAGCAGCTTGCTAGCTGACCTCTACTACAGCAGAGGGAGTTGGGATAATTGAAGCCTCCTCTTTTTTAACTCTATTAGGGTCAGGGAAGCTCGTAAGTGACCAAGGACTGGGCCAGCAGCTGACAAAGCCCCATTCTAATTGTGATTAATTAGATTTTTCTCCCTTCGAACCCAGGTCACGTCACAGTCTTTGTCCTTCCTCATCACCGGCTGTGGTATCAGAGCTGGGGATAGAACAGCTGCTGACTGGAGGCTGCTTTCCGATTCCCATGAAACCCAGGCATCTTGCATGGCTACCGAATGGTCCAGCCGTGCACACGGGATAGGCACTGGGAAAGGAGGTTTGACAGCATGTGTACACATACACACACACACACACACACAATCTGGAACATTTCAATAACAAGTTAAGAAAAACTGTTTTAAGGAAAGGGACTTGTTGCAGGTGTACAGTCTGGGTTTGATTCTTCCAACACCAGGATGAAGTCCTTCAGATTAAAAGCACTCTTTAAAAATCATATTTCTGTAGAATTCCTGGGAATACTCACAACTCCCACGCCGAATCTTTGTATTTGTAGCATAACCTTAAAATTCTGCACAGCAGCTTCCTGGCAGCCTTGCAGACCTCAGATTCTACAGATCGCAGAACACAAATAAGTTATGGTGTGCTGTGTACATACTGCAAATATTAATTTTATAGTTGATAACTTACCATATATTGAATATCCTATTTTATCATAAGGACAGTAAACAAACCCAGTGGTGAGCTCATGAATGCTTTTCACTTAGAAATGTCCCTTTTGACTGCTGGTGCTGGGCAATAGCACCCTCTAGTGTTCATACTTTACCTAAGCCAGCGTTTCCCAAACCTCTCCTGGAGGACCCCTTGTCCTGCTTGTTTTATATCTCTCCCTGCTCCAACACAGCTGATTTAAATGATCAGTTTGTTATTAAGCAGCTTCAGGAGTTCATAACGAGTTTATCATCATTTGAATCAGCTGTGTTGGAGCAGGGAGATACCTAAAACATGCAGGACAAGGGGTCCTCCAGGAGAGGTTTGGGAAACGCTGACCTAAGCTATAGCCTTTTTTGAGTAAATAAACATCTTGGATTCCGAAACCAAGGTGATTAGGCCCCTAATACTGACTGTTAACTATACTCACTATCCCACTGTCCATACATGAAAACAGTCAACTGCTCAAACTTGTCTTAACCAACCAGAGTATATTTCTCTAGTGGGACATTCACCCCCCGGTTGTTCAAAAAGACCAGTTCTACCCATACACTGCTGTTTTCAGCTAATCCTTTTCATGCCGACTGGGTGTAGTATCACTGTAGATATCAAAGCCTACCATTGTGCCTCCCAACAACAAGGCTACTCAGCTCCAGTCCTGAAGGTCTCTTTCAGCACATTGAGACAACTTGGAAAGAATTCTGTATTGGCGCAATGAAGACAATCTGTACGTTTGCGTTGAATTTTAAATTTTTAAATTCTTCTTCTTCCTCTTCGTAAATTGTGTTGTACTGTGATACTTAATAAATCGAATAATACCGAATGTCAGTAACACATTATTTAACATCTGAAGCATGAGCATAAGTTCTACCAGCTCCCATCTGCAATAAAGAAGCTGCAGTTAACCATGTGCAATGATGCAAATGACCTCAATCACACTCATTCTTAAACAGGTTTAGTCTAAAATACTTGATACACTAAATCTGTCAGAAATAGAAAACCGGAAAATGATTTTAGAACTTATTTACATAAAAGATGGCCTCAGGAAGCAGACCTCAAAGTGTCAGCTGCCAGCCTAAAACACCAAATGGAACGTAATGGAACACCACGTGCTGGGATGTCATGAAGTCATCTTATGACAAAAAGAAAAGTGTCCTACATCACTAAAAACACACCTGTTCCCTGGTGTAGAGGGCAGCCCTTTAAAAGATGGTCAGCACTGCACTTACTGATGAGAAAGTCCACTGCTGTTGGCTTGACCACAACTTCTCCAATATTATCCCCGCCAGGAAATTCTGTCATTCTGTCTTGTGAATAAGCTGGAGTCAATCTTAGGTTATGGCTCCTGCCCTACAGTGATTCTACACAAATCTGGTCACAACCATGTGTTAGCAATAGCAATCCATTTTTATATGTTCTTTTTATGAATGTAAATTCAGTCCTTGACATTGATTCCATTTTTTCCCCCAAGCAGTAGTATTACATTATTGGCATTTAGCAGACGCTCTTATCCAGAGCAGCTTACATAGGATACAGGTTTTTTTTTCCACAATGTTATCTATTTATACAGCTGGATATTTACTGAGGCAATTGTGGGTTAAGTACCTTGCTCAAGGGTACAGCAGCAGTGACCCAGTGGGAAATCGAACCGGCAACCTTCCAGTTACTGGTGGTTAAGTCCTACTCCTTAACCACTATGCTACACTGTCACCCAGTATGCTTTCATTGTTTCCTACATTTATTAAATCACTTAACCAAAACCACATTATCCAGGGGTATGCAATCCACATGGCAACTTCAGTAACATACAAAAATCAAAATCATGAACATTTTGAATGCACTGGCTCATTTTGAGCCTTTTGATGATGCTCAAACATGCCTTTGCTGTTCATTTCACAGAACTTCCAGAGGTCACACGTGAAGGAGGAAAGGTTCACTTAAATGGCATATGGTCTGCATTTTGCATCCATCATTGGGTGTGCCATTTTTGCATGCCAACCTTCTCTTGGTGGGCAGAGTTTGCACTCCATCAAACATACGACCACACATGGCTGACACACAAGTGCAAACCCTCACCATATACCAGACAAAATAAATCCCGCCACTGCCAGAACTGCTTAAAGCAGCCCAGTTTTGGACTGGGGTAGGAGAAAAAATATGTACGTATGCCAAATTTTGTGCAAATAAAGGTGTTTGAGACATTTTGGCTAACACAGTAATTTTTTTTCAAAATGGCACAAAAAACATACAGTGGAACCAGCTAATGTAGATGGGAAACTAAGTTATGGCTAGAGGCACACATGCAAAGTTCCAGGGCTCAACACCTTATGGTTTATTTCCTGAAAATTGTTTTCTGATGACCACATTTTGCTGACACCCACAGTGTTATGACCTATGGCAACATATTGGGCCTTCACCCGATATGAAAATGTCAGCCTCTGTGACTTTTCAATGTAGTTTCATACCTTATTTTTAAAAGTGGAAGAAGAAAAAATAAATCTGAACAATGACAGTGGGGCGCCTTGCACCTTTCGCGCCTGCCCCCCTACACACAGAACACAGAGGAGAACAAAAATGGCAGAATGATTTCATAATTTCATAAATAAATAATGTTGGATATTGGATCCAATACGAAAGACACACAATCACACCGCTGTAGTGTGTCAGGACTTTTAGTCTGCAGTTGCCTGAATGAAGGCGAGAAAAACCATTATCTCATTTTTATCAACTTATTTTTACAGCAAAACTGATATTCTGGGCAGCGGCCTTATTTTCAACCTGCATATGGACTCCACTTTCAATTTTGGGTGTAGAAATACATTCTAAAGAATCAGTTCTGATGGGATTCTGGAGAAAAAAAATGAACAAAGACAGCAGAACTAGAGTGGCATACAGTAGAGTGCATACCTACTAGGGCACTGGTCACCGCAGGCCTAAACTCTAACATCTTCCTTTTCACAAGGTGAACCATTTCACAAAGTTCATCGGCCCACAGCGTTCAGTTTTGTTCAGACACACAAACACATAAGGGTTGATCACAACCTCTGCTCCACCTAATGGTGGGAGAGGGCAGTTTCGGATCAATGACCCTTTCAGGACAGACTGACCGTCATTAAAGCATAAAGTCAACAGTAACTTTCTTGACCTCTTGAATTACTTCCTGTACTGCAATGCCTGCCACTGTGGAGTACAAAGAGGCCAAAGCAGACAGGTGAACCTGGAGGGGTCCACAGCACACAGGTGATTCATTAACCTGGTTGGTTGAAAGAAAAACAAATTAGGCTTTTACTATAATTATTTCTGATGTTATCACACAAAGAGCATAAGACCATATGGCACACAGGACAGAGCATGTATGGAAAAGGATGAAACTGCCTAATTACTGTAGACCATGAGTAGCCCCATCAAATGTACCGTAAACAAGTTAAATAATTCCATCTGACCTGGATGTGTGGCAGCTACACAGTTCTTGTCATCTGCATGCAATTTACGAAACAAAAAAAAGAAATGGATCAGATTTAAGGAGAACAAACTGCAGAATGACTTTATCCACATTAGATTCATATATAACTGACTCCTTCACAGACAAAGCGAGTTGGGCTTCTTCTGACACATCGCCTTTACAGCTAGAGATCTGTTACCCTCGGCTGAAGAACGCAGGAGACACAGCGGTCGGTACACTCAATAAGATTATTTATGTTATTTTACAGTCTGCATTTATAACAAATAATAATAAAAAAAGATTAGTAAGATGTACAGTATTGTAATGGTCAGGTCTGTGCTGCAGAGTCCTTCCATTCATCTGTCTTTCTGTCCATCCGGGGAGAAGCAGCAGTCAGGGGGTTTCAGCCGGAGGTGGGGGAGGGAGGAGGGGAGTACAGGGGGGGCGGGAAAAGGGTTTTCGGAGAGTCTCGAATACACTCTGAGGAGGAGACTGCTGCCTGTGTGCGTGTGCGTGTGCGTTTGGTGTGTGTGTGCGCGTGCACGCACGCGTGTGTGTGCATGCCTGCGTGTGTGTGTGTGTGAGTGTGTGTGTGTGCGTGTGAGTGGGAGGAAGGCGTTTGGAGCGGAGTGAAGGGAGGATGCACTCAAATGAAGAGGAGGAGAAGGAGGAGGAGCAGCAGCAGGAGATCAGTTGCTGTAGATCTGTCCCTCGGGGGGCTGGGGCAGCTTCATGTTCTCCTTGCACATCATGAGACGCCGCAGCTCCTGCAGGACTACCCTGATGCTGTAGGAGTTCTGCCACTTGGCCAGGGCCGACACCGCCCGGGTATCCACCTGCAGACCCGGCACAGGGGTGAACGCACGCTCATATGACATTACATTACATTATGTGGCAGACGCTCTTACCCAGAGCGACTTACATAGGTTACAGTTAAGAGTTATTTACAATGTTATCCACTTATACAGCTGGATATTTACTGCCCCAGTAAATATCCAGTACCTTGCTCAAGGGTACAGCAGCAGTGCACCAGCGAGGAATCGAACCGGCAACCGTTCGGTTACAAGTCCTGCTCCTTAACCACTATGCTAAGAAGCAATGGGTTTGAATTTTGTCCAAGTTTTAGAAAACAAAAACAACTCCAATTACGTTCAGATCTGAAAGAAACTGAATGATTAACACAGCATGACCAAAAGCACACTGGTGTTAATATTAATGTGAATGTGCTTCTCATGTTCCAAGCTGCGTTTCCTCTCCCTGGCACTTGTCATCTACCTCATTAAACTGTTGGGGTAGACCTGAGTGTTATTCACACTGTATAATCACCTGGGTCCTCTGGATTGTAACACAGTTGACTGACTGTTTTTTAGTCATTTTAGAAGGAACTGAAACCAAAAGTACAGCAGACACGGATTAGAGATTAAGACTAACCACTTCCCTTTTCTGTGATTAATTATACTGAGGTACACCAAATATACCCACATTCCTCTTAACGGTCACCTGTGTTTTTTTGTTAAAATATCCACAGTACCAAGGCATGGCATCAGCCCCCATTGCCTTCCAATGTAACACGGTTAAATACCATAACAGTGACTATGGTATAACCAGGCAATGAAACTGTCCCAGTGAGCAAGTACAGCTTATCCTCAAATCTACAGCAGCAAAATTTCAATGCATTCAAACAACCGGCGACGCTGTTTTCACAAAAGCCGATACTTTCATACAAAACAGGCAGGCAGGTATGTGATAATGTGAAAGTCTTTAAGGTAATGTGAACAGGGTAGGACGAGCTGCTTCCAAAAAGGCCACTGCTCCGCAGTTAGAGACAAGGCCACGGCACCACAGGGAGGAAATGCAGTAGACCTGTTAAAAGAAGCAACAAGGGACGCCACAGCTCCGCTATGGCAAATGCATTGCCAAGCCAAGGTCACACGCTATTAGCGCAAAACCACAATCATGTGGCTGACAGCTAATGTTGCACAGCTTTGCTATTAATCGCATTTTCCACTCACTTTCATGAGAGGAATACCTTTTGAACTTTAGCGTGAAACACCATTATTTCTTCAAACTGATTTTTTTCGGCGCGAACGTAAATCTCATTCTCCATGCACCATAAGGGCCTCTCAGTTTGCATCAGTAAATAGAGATTTGATAAAACTACGCAGAACAATTTGTTGTTCAGCCATTCAAATTCAAACGATGCCAACCTGAAACATCTTACGAGATGTATACTGGACTGCATGCAAAGAATGTGATGACTGTTGTTTTTTTTTTTTTTGAACGTTTGTTCATTTTTCTCTTGCAAGTTAATGTTAAGATTGAAGAATGGCCCAAATATGCTGATTTAATGGTGATATTAAGTGGAGATGTACATGTTATGCTACATTATATTGCACAGGTTACAATTTTACCCATTTATACAGCTGGATGTTTGCTGAAGCAATTGTGGGTTAAGTACCTTGCCCAAGGACACAACAGCAGTGCCCCTGTGGGGAATGGAAACCGCAACCTGTCAGTTACAAGCTCTGCTCCTTACCACCATGACACACTGCTGCACTAACTTTGCCCAGTTACCTCCTCGGAATACTGAAGTGGGGAATAAAATATTTTTCAGGAGCCCTAACGAAGCTGAATGATGTAGAACTATTCACTCATAAACATTTTTACATAGCTCTTCTGTCTATTTACACTGAGAAGCACTGTTTTAATTAAAAGCTCTGAATTAAGGGTTAGCACGGTGCCACGTTTTTGTAAATACAAAAATGGCGAGAATATCAGACAAGTGAAAGATCTGAAAAATAGAGGGATACTGAGCAAGCAATCAAAGCTCAAGCTGTTCAAAGCATTCAGATCAGCCCTTAAAAAAACACTGGCACTGAGAGAGCCCATGGTCCTTTTGTTGTTGTACTGTGGCATTACTGCATTATTCGCACACATCTTCCAGTTTCATGCTCTGGTTTAGTGTAAATGACTGCCTCCAGAGACTTTGGCTTCCTTTGACTCTCTGTAATGGGAGATACTGACCACGCCATTGGAGTTGTGCACGCCATTCAAGTTGATCTTGGTCACAAATCTGACAAACGGGGGTGTCTCTGGGTATCTCGGTCCACATTCCACCTTCAGACTGTACATCCTGTTCTCATAGATTGTCTGTAATCAAGAGTGAGGAAACAAGAGAGAACAGAGACGGGTCCAGCATTTCAGATCGCTTCTGCAGTTAAGAGTGACTTGATGAATGCATTAAAAGACCGATGGTGCCATTATCGTTTCACTCTGTCTGATGTGTCCAGCACCACGTTTGTACATAAGGGGGTGTGCTTGCTCCCACAATATGGGGTCCTGGACACTTTGGGATAATGCATACAAAACACTCACAAGTACCACTGGCCTGCTGCAAACTCTTCCATTACAATCCATGTTCACATAATGCAATCACAAAATATTCCAGATGCACCAACTGCTTGTAAGAAATTTTCTGCATGCCTTTGTTCCCTACATAGATTGCTCAAGTCTGTCAGAGGTACTGAGTGTTACCACATCGATACAAACAACACCCCATGGACCTTTAATTCCAACTAAATATGAATAATAATGTAATGCTCTCAAGACGAAAATGAATATTAAACAGCCTGTGAAATGCTACCATCCATCAAATGCTGACGATTTGCGACTAATAAAACCCACATTAAGAGAGTACTAAAACAGTGGCAACTTACCGCAGGACCCTTTGAAAACCATAAAAACAGAACATTGTATTCTACTGAGAAGGGCTACGGTCTGAGAGGTGTTAATGAAAAGCCCTATGGCACATTGTGACCGTAACTCAGTGTGAAATGTAGTGACCTGCAGTAAGCTTGTGACGATGGCGACAACGTGAACATAGACTGGTCATTTCAGTTAGATAAACCTGTTCTAACCAGCACATACTGACAAAGGCAACATAACACAGGCCATTTAGGTAAAACAGGCAGTTAAAAGCACCCTGAAACCAATGAAACATACAAATGGATTTAAGAAACAGGTTCTGAAAAACACATGCACTGTCATACAGGAGGAGTTCCTAGGGGTAACATGTACACTGGTACATCTTGCTAAATCTGCACTTAAAACAGTTTCAGTTTTATACCATCTTTATATTTGATCCTGTCAGGGTTCGTCACAATCCAGTGGGTTAATAAGGACCTGCTCTGCATTTACCCCTTAGGTCTTCATTTTACTGCATGACGAGGTACCAGCAAAGCAAGGCCTGTATCTAGTGCCATCCAGATCAATGGTTTTCACAAAATGGTTTGTTAATTAAGATGCAGCTGAACTATCGTACAGGCTAATCCAAAACAAAACAGATTTTGCTCTCGTGCATTAGACAGGTCATCTCTCAACTCAACCTACAATTACATTATTATTACATTATAGTCATTTAGCAGATGCTCTTATCCAGAGTGACTTACACAGTTTACAATTTTTACGTTATCCATTTATACAACGGGATATTTGCTGAGGTAATCCAGGGCTAAGTACCTTGCCAAGGATACAACGACAGTGACCCAGTGGGGGAACTGAATCGGCAACCTTTCAGTCACAAGCCCTACTCCTTACCACTATGCCACGCTAACAACATATATATTGTATGCTAGATACTTAGACTACATACGAAGCAGCACGCGGAGGCCTCTTTCAGGGCCTGACACAGAGCACTCACCCTTGGGGGCCCAATGATCATGCCCCTCCAGCGCGTGAGTGTCATGTCCTCATCGTCCTCCAGCCCCCAGCTCACCGTTCCGTCTCCCACGCCCTTCAGTCCTTCTTCCAGCTCCTCCAGCAGCCGGAAGTTACGGGGAACTTTCACGCCTGGAGATGGACAAGATTACATTAAATTACATTATTTTCATTTAGCTCTTATCCAGAGTGACTCACATGCAGTAGGTTACAATTCATTTATACAGCTGGATATTTACCAAGGCAAATGTAAGTGAAGTGCCTTACCCAAGGGTAGAGCAGCAGTGTCCTAGCAGGGAATCAAACCGGCAACCTTTTGGTTATGAGCCCTGCTCCTTACCACTGCGCTATACTGCTGTACCAAACTAATCCTCATTAACTTATCGCCCTGAACAGGAAAGCTCCAGATGCTTCAGATAGTGCAGCACATACGTCTCTTCTACCAGTGGCTATTATCTGACTTGTGAATTAACAACTGTACTTATAAGAGGAACCATTCGAGGGGCTCGTGCAGTATGAGAATGAATACATTTATTACATTTGAACATATCCAGTTATAAGTAACTGGCTCTAACCGTAAGTCTTCTGCTTGATGAACAGACATTTTCCAAGATACCTGTAGTAATTCTGTCAATTACACGCAGGCCTTTATTTCTTTTTATTTGTCAGAATTGTTATTATATAACTCTTATTTTTCAAATCAGTGAAAAGGGGAACTGAAGAAATACATCAAGTTCAGATGCCCATTTGCTTTTGACAAAACAGGTGCATTTAATCATCTGAAATTTAGAATATGCCCCAAATATGGCATGTGTTTTGTCACATACACCTAATCAGCTATAAAGCCAAAATTCAAATCAGTAAAATGTCAACATTTTTGGGCAACTACCAGTTAGGTTGCTATACACTTCGACTGGAATTACTCTACAGCGTAAATATCATATTAAAGTAATACGCAGACAAATCAGTTTAACAAACCTGTGCATGTGATGAGCAACAAATTCTACTAACTACAATAAAGACTCATTTTAAATCCCACTGCTAAATGTTAGCTAGCTAGCATATTCCTCCGTACTAGAT
This sequence comes from Megalops cyprinoides, assembly GCF_013368585.1. Classification (NCBI taxonomy): domain Eukaryota; kingdom Metazoa; phylum Chordata; class Actinopteri; order Elopiformes; family Megalopidae; genus Megalops; species Megalops cyprinoides. The sequence goes on along the minus strand of NC_050588.1, from coordinate 35,696,950 downwards.
ACTTCCTCGTAGATTTTAGTTGACGATCCCATAGCTACTCTACGCATTTTTAAAGAAATCAAGACATTATGCATGGATAGTACTGCGAGCTTGGCGCATTATACAGCAGAAACCCGACTACAATCATCAGTTAGATAGCCAGTCTACCTGATTTTGCCAACTAACTGGCTAGACAGCTAGCATCAGGGCAGGCCGCAAATAGATTCTTTAAAAACAGCGCAGCTTAAATAACGTCAGCTAAAGATCTAGCTAATTAACTAGCAATTCCTAAGTAGGTAATGACTACCTTGATCATTATTTAATGCACTTACAGATCTCGCTCGCTTTAATTGCTTAGCAGTCTTCCTAGCAAATTGGATACCGCATTAAAGAGTCGCTTTCAGCCTTGGCGACTTTGCAACACAATATGAAGATAAAAGTACCTATGATGAATAGCAACACGCCAAACATGCCCTGTCAGACAGCGAAATGGCAAGCTATCTAGCTGTTACGCTAAGCATTGACTTCATTGAAGATAAGAAGATGAAGTCGTTTTCTAGACAATATGAGATATGATGCCGACTACACGGACTAAACAACGTGTTAGCACAACTGGTTGGGCAGGTAGAACATGGTTTATAATACAGAAAACAAGCACAATAGCCAATACAGATGCACCCACATGTTTAACTTACTGCAAACAGCCTGGACTAGCTACACCAGTAAATAGAGAAGGACATTTCCTTGAATCTAAATCATGACGCGGTATTTCTACCTAATCAGCTAGAACTTGATGATCACTATTTAGCAAGCAAAACCTACATACAACAAGTGACTTGGTAGATAATGTTAGATAGCCCCGACCGTTCTGACTTAGGTTCTTTTTAGCCAGCGAGCTAACTACTTCTTGCTCGCTAACACGGAAGAGGTAAGTTAGCCTTCTAGAAATATCAGCGGCAGCTCTGTTACCTTGCTACGTGTTAGCTAATGTTACTGTGTGGATTAACATGTCATTACCACTAGAATAATGCAGTCTGGATATTGCCATGACACCAGCTATTCCGATCGTTAAATAAAACACACAATAATATGATACATGTTAGCCAGCGGGTTAGCAAGTTATGTTGTTCGACCGCCGCAATAAGTCAGCTCGCTGGATAACTAGCTCGCCAGCGAGCAAACCACCCACATTTTAACGATGAGGATGCTATTGAGAATATATTGCGGTCTGTGGACACGTCTCAATTAAACTGCCCAATTTCTAACTCAACATGGTTTACACTGTAAACTATGCCAGTTAAGTCACAAATGTATCTAATTGTGAAGTGTACTTTACCTGATCCGGCGGCGGCCGCCATCTTGTCGTTGTGCAGCGGGAACGCGCACGCCTCCGTGCGCCAGTTCGGGATGGGAAGAGTTTCTCGAATTGGATTAGCTAGAAAAATTGCAGTTTTTCTAGAACATTTTTTGGGAGAGGATTCAGAAGTAGCTCACAAATTGCAAATATATAATTAAAACCCGTGGTGTAATTTTGTGCTGCAGTAAAATTGAAGTCAGTTTGCTGCGAAATCTAGCTAGTACGTGTAGCTAACGTTAGCTGTTTGAAAACTGACATTTGCTGTGCGACCTTTGCTTTATCTGTCTGTATGTACTAAAGAGTGAAAGCAAGCGAGCAATTTAAAATGGGAGTTTTTAAACATCGAAATTGTTGCTCAATGCAAGTGGATGTGCATCTTTACTAAAATATGATAGCTGGCTCTGTTTGGACAAATAGCATCGCTCAACTTCACATTAACTCAGAGGGACCATGTCGTGTTTGTATTGCTCTGTGTTCTTTACTAGTTTGTAATTTTATAGCATAAACCTGGAAATCAGGCACCTTTTACAGTAGTAGCTAAGTAGGTGCAAGCTGGCACCCAATTAGCTAGCTTGCAACATCCCAGGAAATGACTACATTGCGGTTCTATCGCCTCCGGTCCGCTCTCTGGAGCATCTTAAGGGCGCGACAGGCACATGTTCGGTCTCGTGGACGCGCTCAAAGTTGCAGGTTCACTATATTCAGCAGTGGCGTGCTCAAAGCCGACTTGTCGAATGTGTCACCATATACTGCGTCTTCGGAGCAAACGAATTATTATTTTATCTATGCAGTATCTCTGACGGTTAGAATATGCTATGTCATATTATATATTAATGCATGACAAAGGCATTACAAACAGTTTATTTTTTAACTGAACAGCCATTCGTATAACGATATAATCACAATACTGTGGAGAATTACGGGTTACATATACAGACTGCAGCTAGCAGACCAACAGAATTTAATTTATGGGATACTTAAAGATGGGTTTATTATGGAAGATACAGTTTTGTGTTGTCCTATAGGGACACACCTCTTAATACTTTATCCAATACTGAACAATACTTAACGAATTTGCACATTTGTGTACCTTATTTACTTACTGTTAAATTAGTATTTTTTATGAGTTACAAAAATATACAACATTATTCTTTACTACCAAGCAGTATACTATCTAATAACTAGTAGTAAATGTTTACAAACTGTGTGATAAAAACCAGGTTTTCATGACTTGCTCTGTAAATGTCAAGGCAGCTGCTTCAAGCTTTGTGAGCTCAGTGTGTACTGAATGCAATAGACAGTGATGTCAGCCCCCGCAGCTGAGATGTGTGCGTGTTAATTCTCCCTTGGGAAGTATCTGTGTCTTTTTCATAGTGGTCTCCTGCAGGCTTTTGTGCCACATGGTTGCTAAGGTCACAGGGTTCATCCCCGGCTTGGACCATAACAGTTACATCAATCCTTGCAGTGAGTTCTTTATTAACATGGTCATTTCAATGCACAGGGCTATCCTTCTCTTAACATCCACAAAACCTTGACCGGATACTGAACAAGTGCAGATTCCCTGGTGAGTGACTCTGGACCCTGTAATGAGCTTTCATGTTATAAGCTCTACAACATATCCTATTACAGTAAGTGTCCTGCAGTAAAACCAGGTTCTGCTTCCAGTACATAAAATGGAGTGGCACATAGCCAATGAGGATATGGCAGTGTGAGAGTTTTTATGCTGAATTATGCAGCTCAGTGCAATAATTTGGTGGTTGTTAAATAACTATTTAGTCCCACTGGCACCACCTGCATCTTGTCACTCATTCAGGCTTTGTAATGGTCAACTCTCAGATTTTCTTAAAACTTGGCACTTACATAGGTCATGTAGGGATTCACACATAGGCAAAAATGGTACTTCTTGAAATGTCAGTAATGTAATTATGAATACTTTAATATTAATACACATTCACTTTCAACAAACCATAAAGGTCAAACAATTAGGGTGCACCAAGAGCTTCAGTAAAACACCAAGATTTGTGAGTGGGAACACAAAACAGCATCGAATGACTATTTAAATTAACCGTACCTCCAAATCTATTTATCGCACAGGCTAGGTTTGTCTGTGTCAGAATCTCCACATTAGAAATACAAGAGCCATATATGAATCTGCAAAGGTGATCCCACAGTCAGTCCCATTAAACCCATGTTACCTCAACTAAATAACTTACACTTTAACGCCATGCTTACAATGCATGTACACCGCATTATCATTTCAAGGTTGAATTCAGCACAAAAATGCCAAGTAGTAACATAATTGTTTATTTAGTGTACAGTGTATACACATGTCATGTTTTCATTAATGGTCAAAAACAAAAGGCATTAGAGGCATTTTTGATATTTACAAAAGTAAACCACCACACAAAACTTATTCTTCTGAGTATCAGTAATGCTTTATAATTAATGAGAAACTGAAGACCCCAAACCAACTAAACTGAAACACTAATCGTGACCTAATGTTAAAACTCAATTTTACTAATATTCTCAAAAAAAAAAAAGACCTGTGACAGAAAATACTGCTCACTAAATGACCAGTAAGTAATAAATCTCCAATGCTCATTTAATATAATGCATTACTGAAATACTTTCGCATGCCAACTTTTGCACTTCGTTATACACAGTTTTCCCAAGAGAAATCTTGCACAGTAGATGTTCTTGGTTATTATCAGCATTTTCCTTTTTGAAAGACTTACTCACTCCAGTTTCCAGTCAGCCATTCAGAGAATTACAGTCTCAGTGCTTTGATATTGTTTTGATACCTGACCATGGTTGTCTATGGTTAAAACATCCAAATGAAAGTAATGTGATTATTTTTGATAATCTTTTTCTTAGCATGTCACTTGTAGTAACCAGTGCTTAGTTTATATTGATGTTAGGAATATCTATAAATCCACTATGTCGTAACACCTCAGACAGGTAAGAAGTTGTCCCAAACAAACAAAAGTTCATAAAAAAACATTAAACAAACTGTTAAACAGCACAGCTTTCTGTTCTGTTAGTTCTTCATGTAAATAAAGGTTAGTTCTAATATTAATATTAATATTAAGCTAATATTTGGGAAGCAAGAGACATGATGTGCACAGAACTGCACAATGATATCACTTTAACAAATGTTCAATATTTGTCACATGTGGTTCAACGTTAGAGTGCAGTAGTTTTACTTTAAATGTGGATATGGCAACAGCAGTGGACACTCATTTTCATTACAGAATTTGACTGTTTTTCACCACAATATTTCCCTAACTGGACCGGTCTAGTGATAATTGTTATTAAATATAGCCTAGCTTAGCAAGATGGAAGTGCATAGAGGTCTGTGTAAAGGACAATCAAAGCCAATACATCTGATTCCTGACAAAAGCTTGTGTTTTTTACCTAATGCTTTTTCAAAGACATGACATCTGAACTAGTGTGCTTGTGTTACCAACCTGACCTTTATATTCACAGTTTCAACATCAAAACACATGCCTTTTTGTTCTTTGACTGAAAAGATAATATGGTGACTGTGGTATGTTCTGGAGACATACGGTTTGGCATCATGTAACGAAGACCTGAAGATTTCTCTCATAAAAATAAAATGTCAGTCTGATATGGACCGACAATTGACCCAATACACTAACTTGTGCAAAACAATGCAACGTACAAGAAATATAAATTTCTATTGACCTACAAAAATATTTTATGTGTATGCCCGTTATATGTATTAAGCCCGGTAAGTTGCCATGGTAACTTTAAAGCCGTGGCTAAAAGCATTCATTTAAAGTGATCATTGGCTGTTGTAGTACAATACAAATTGCTGGCTGTTAAGTTTCAAGCTGTGAATCACATAACAAATCAGAAAATTCCAAACGAACCAAACATTTGTGCACATTCTGCATTTCTGCCAGCAGGTGGAAGCAGAACATTAGTCAGCTGTTCATTCCTAAAGCAGTACCTAGGCACAGGAAACTCTGCTACTGTAGCATCACTGTGTGCTCTGCAGACAACTCACTTGCTGCCCCAGTCAGAAGCTGTCACTCAACCTGTGATACACTCACGGTCTGCTCCTTTCCTATTCTAATTTGTTCATTCTCCAGAGATACAATACAATACAATAACAATATGGCAATTATCTCTAAAATTATCCCTAAGCTACTGAGAACCTTGTGCTTGCATTGCAAATTACTAAACATATATGAAATGCAAAATGGATTCATAAAGAAAAAGTTATTATTATCGATGGAAAAATTCTTGATTATGAATACTATAACAACAATTCCATGGGTTAACAATTATATGCATAGTCGGATCAGGTATCAAACTTGCTATGATGCATATGAAATGTGCTATACAAATAGCTTATTATTACTTCATTTTTCAACATTTACCATTATTATTGCATTTCTTCATCACAGTTTAAATAACTACATTTCTTTTGTCTTATTTAGGTTTGTCAGGATTTTCTTCAAAATTTTGTAACATGTCAACCAATTCAATATACTGCAAAGCAGAATAGAAATTTCTACATATTGCAAAAACTTGTGTAAGGAGGTTTTACTAGTCATAAGTTTAAACATGTTTAAACTTATTTTTAATTCAAATAAAAGTTACAGCAAGTATAACTTTGGTTTTATTTTCTTTTACCTTTGGCTTAATGTTTTGTGGCATAACAGCTCCTCAGATTAAAATATTACAGTATGAATTCATTTAATGCTGACTGTAGCCCAGAGAGCAGGGATGAGACATCAGCAGTCTCTTACATTACACTCACAAGTATAAAAAATGTTATTGAACTCAAACAATTTTGTGATTTTAACTGCACAATCTAAGCCTTGATAATGTCTCAATTCTACAGCCACCATATACAGAAATAATGCAATTCTCATTCAAGTAATCAGTTAAATAAGGACTAGTAATATTACATAGCTTCCAAAAATATTCAAAAAATCATTACATCAAAGGCATCAAATAATAGTGTATCAATCACCTGACAGGTGGTTATTGGCTTTTTTTTCTGAAATGGAGTTGGATGCTCATATTTAACTCAATAATAACTATGATGATCATTGAGATGAGAAAAGCCGTGTGCTGTCTCTCAAGTCTGTTCCCTCAATTTTGACACCCAGAAGAACTGTAACAGAGGAATAATGTTATGACTCAAGCTTGCTTTGCCTGCAAATATGCTCATCTTTGAGATTAAATGGCTTGATTAAATGGCTCTCAGAGAATTGCTACTAGCATACAACATTTTCATTATGAGCATCTGGTTTGCAATGGAAAACATCTGACTTGGAGTCGTGTTAGGGCAGCACACTAGCATTTGCATGTTACTCATGCAGCCTCTTCCTCTTTTGCTTACACAGCATGTAAGTGAAAAGGCAGAAAATGTAATTCAAGGAAAAAAACCGAGCATTTATCAATAATGATCCATCAATTCAGGCAAGGCATCGTGACTTCCTTTTACCTTTAAATTTAAGATATCCCAACATTCACTATATATCAGTATGCATGTTCAGTGCTGTATTTACAGTCGTAACTAATTGACCTTAAAGATATTAGATCACTTACATTTTATTCCAGTCTAATAAATGCTGATGTCATTCTGATACATAAAATCCCTTTCCCTACTGCCCTATCTCCTCCTCAAGCCGAGCAACTGGCCCCAAAACCTTTCCTCTGGTGCGGAACTAGTTCTGTAGACGTACTGGTGGAGTTAACTGACTACATGACAACATTCCATCTGTCACATCCAAAGCTGTCAGGTAGAATGGAATATTACAGGCTTGGGTAGTTATTCCATGGAGTTTACTACAGTTGGCGATGCAGCAATAGCAATTATGTACTTCCAAATTACCCTGTAACATTTCTTTGTCTTTCTTATCAAATTTCATTCTTTTTCTCTGATGCAATAGGAGTGTGTGACAGCCATAGCTACCCACAGCCTCTCAAACTTTACACTTAACACAAAAAGCACCAGTAGCTGCAACTTATAAACGGCACCAATTGTGACAAGGATAATTACAAAATGAGAGTGATGGTTGCTATTTTAGCTAACACATACTGCAGTTTGTGAACATTTTTTTACCTGTTCTAGGGCCTGTAACTACATGCATCTCCCTGTAATGTACTACAGCATGGGTGTTACAATGGAAAACAAGTCAAGGCCTCTCAGCTCTCAGCTACGTTCACACCCTGGCTGGGTGTGGTTTTGTCAGACGAAAAGGCATGAAACAAGTAATGCAACAATTTCCCGACATTCCACGCATTTACGTCTCACATGGTTTTGTGGTAGTGACCTGGCCGAAGTGATGTCGCACGTCTGGTGCTAACAGCACATACACATGTAGCAGGAATGCCGCAGAAAAATGTGGCCTCTGACACAGCTGGTCTAGTCTTTGGAATTGAACTGAAAGACAATGTAAAGTTTACTTGAAAGGTTCACCTTGTAGTAAAGCTGCCTGTGTGCGGCTCTTAATTTTTGGAAGAGGTGGAAGCTATAAAGAAAATGCATCCCAAAAAGAGCAAAAAAATAGGCATATATATTTATAGCCAAATAAATAAGAGTGCATTCCAAGTACAGGCTTTCTGTAAAATAACACGAGGGACCAGATTCAGTCTAACCAAGAGGCACTTTGTTCTTAACTCTCTATGCCACAATTAGGCAATGTCATATTCTGTTGCTTGCTCAATGCTTCTGTTTCACCTATAGCAATGACTATAATAGTGCATAAGTGAAGGGAAAGTTTTTCACTGGTTTGATTTAATTTTTGAAAGTCAAGGACAAAGCATATTGCACTTTTACTGAAGCTGGGCATAGACATGTCTTTCAGTGCTGCATTTGGGATGCATAAGGCTGTGTGAATAACATTGCATATGTAAAATCAGACATATGTCCAGATAAGACCACAAGAGGAAGACACAAGATTCAGCCCAAAGCAGGCTCAAATTTTAGATGTCCCCAAAAATAGCTTAGCTATGAGGATGCAATCTAGTCACACCTCATTTGAATCATGGAGTCATGGAGATAACAAGCAGGGCTCCCATGTTTGGATTTGAGCATAAATACTGCTACTGGGAAGATATGAATTTAACAGAATCTGTCTGCATGTCTGCCAGTAGGTTTAAATCTTTTTCTGTTCCCGTGAACAACTGTGGCTGACAGATTTCTGTTCAAAGTTTTATTCATTTTCTTTTTAGAAATGTAATGTCCAAATGGTTATCTCTTTGAGTCTTCCTGATATGAGGCCAACTACATTGGTCGCCACTTGGGAAATGGCTTTCTAAATGACACAAGCTAAAGGGTCAGGACAGAGATGGAAATCTGGTTTTAGTAATTGGGTGTTGCAAAAAAGGGGTCGGGGCCAGATCCCACCTAGTGCTTTCACCAGCAATGTCATGAAGGCAAAGTGCATCCTTATATAGGTTTTTTGACCCCATGACTCTTCCAGAGCTTCATAACGTCCTCCATAAAAGGAAACTTACAAGCAAACAAAGTGTACTAGTGTACCGAATTTAAAGCTCAGTTGGAGTGATGGTTAGTTTGAATCTACCTCCTAAAGGCCAGAGGCTTGCACCAGCGTTAGACAAACAGGATAAGCGGTGGCTGTGAAAGGAGTCTGAGGTAGGGGTGCTGCTGGCTGGCACAGTTACTTGGTTTTTTGAGCCCACTTCATGTCATCAGACCTGGGCTTCTCTCCCGTAATGCCCTGAATCAGGTCTTCCAGGTAACGCCAAAAGCCTGTCTTCTCCAGTGGGTAATTCAGCCAGCCTGTAACCAAAAAGGAGTATAGACCTCAAAAGGGTTGGAATGTCATTCTTGCATGAAAAACAATGTAAACTGAAACTAAATCCGAGACTAAGTCAACAGCATTGGCTGTCTGGCCAGTCTTACAAGTGAAGTTCAATTTATGCAGTAAACTTCACTTGACCGGCCACTGAACTCACAAGTGAAGTTCACTGTTTGCTGGATAAACTGAACTTCACTTGTAAGACTGGCTAGACAGCTGAAGTTCAATTCATCCAGTAAACAGTGAAGATCATGTGGCACTTCCAAAGTTAGGCAATAGCTGCATCCCTAATGTCCTACGACAGCATAGCAGAACAACAGACCATCTTGTCAGCCCGACAACATCTACTGGAATGCTGGGCCTTGCTACTTTTGTTCCATACAGTAACATGGTTTGGAATGCAGGCGAGGCCTAGCCTGCTGCCCCTGACAACCTGACCTGTGGTGATGCAGTAGTAGGTCTCATGCGGAGAGACGTGGTGGATGCGATGGTGCTTGCGAGGCAGGATGACGTGGCAGTCCTGCAAGAGGGTGACCCAGCGGGGCAGTCCATAGTATGTGTGAGACCACTTGTGGATCTGGTTGGTGAGGGTGATGAAGATGGCCAGGGAAAAGACATAGCAGTTCCAGGAATAGCTGTGATAGAGCTCCACTACAGGAAACGGAAACGAGACAGGCCCTTAACGGATGTCGAGGAAATCACTAGCCCGCAACATACAAACATGCACATATGATATGCATTTCAGACCCTGCTCTCAAATTCACATTGAAATGAATGTGCTAACGAAAGGACAGAGAAATCTCCGCTTGTTATTAATCGAGAGAGCCTGTTAAAGCTCTGCTTGTTGCTTTGTCCAATGACTGCTCACCAGAGGAGAGAGTGACGAAACCGAAGGCCATGTTTGCCAATGGGATCAGGGTCAACATACAGTTGTCCCCATTGGTCTCAATGAAGTCATGGCGGGTAATGGCGGTGGGGTCGATATGGTGCTCCCTGAATGGTCGTATAAAGGCCTTATAGAGAAGGAGAGATACCGAGGGTTATGGAGGGAGGTGAGGAGCAACGGAGAACCAGACACACAAACGATCCACGCAGGCTACAATGCTCAAGAGGAGCAGGCGGTTTCTCCAGCAGAAGCCAGGGAAAGAACATCAATGTTAATAAAGATTTCCCACCTTCCCAATGACTGGCAAGTCCACAGAGCCCCATGTGTCAGCACCCCAGTGGACCAACCCAGAAGCAAAGTCTGCTGTCAGAATTCCTGCAACTGAAGCAAACGCACAAGCAATGAATACAGGTCTTTTCCATCTATTCTCAAGCGCACAGAAGTAGCCCCACAATTAGCGTAGACAAATGTGGCTTACATTCAAATAATCTCAGTTTGATGTGAATGCAATTGTATAGGACTACCCAGCCTGCCAGTCAAGCTGACAAAACACTAAGCTTTTCAATGTGAGTGCGGAACTCTTCCAACGTCTGTGGCGGGCAAGTCTTGAGTTCACATTGAAATAGCCTGGCCAATCTTTCTCTTACTAAGACAAAGGGTCACAATCTGAAGTATACAACAGCTGGTATGAGAGAGGTAAAGGGGAACATTCAGCATAAGGCCTTCACTAACCTTATACCTGTCTTTACATATAAAAGTTTATTTCACAGTAGGTCACTGCTTTCCCCTTCTCTTAGGTATTTACATGTGAAAACACACCACTGGGTTTTACCCTCACAAGCGTAGTGATGATTTTTTTTTTTTTTATTCACGTTTTTAAACTCTAAGCCTTTTCATTCAAAATGACACCTAGGACCAAAAGTGCAAAGTTTCCCGCCCATAATACCTGGGGATGAAAGACGGAAAGAGCCCTCATCAGGCAGAGCTCTCAAAAACAGATCAGCGGATCATACCTATGCCCAGGATGATGTTCCATGTGTGACTCGTATGGAAGTGCATAAGGAGGTTGGTGAGGTTGAAGGCCATGAGAAAGAAGCAGAGGATGACGCAGATCCATTCTTGACACCTTTTCCCTAAAGACAACAACAAAGTATGAGACCGTTTGGTCGGTTACTAACTAAATGTAGTATTACTTACAGTGCACCAAGGGAAGATCCCTTGGTGCACTGAAAAACTAAAAAACAGTAGTTTCCTTCTCAGTTTTGGATACATGACCCCACATCCAAGGACTGAAGCATGCCATTAATGTAAGGTTTCCTGGAAAAAAACTCAATGCTTGATGAATCATTCCAAATTTTTTCCCTAAGGTGTATTTTCTCATACACACAGAAAATAGAGGCCTTTCAAACTGGATGACTATGTTTTTCATGCGTGCAATTACGCGCCAGTCTGTTCATTCTAATCAGCACACTGGCTATAATTTGAACAGTAATCAAACTAGCTTTTCCCCCATTACTGATAACCCCCTCGTAATACAGAGGTAAATTACTGACATTGACATGAGTAACTGACTTTGTAGTAAATACAATATTACATTTCAGAGTCAGTCAGCTATAAAGCTGACGTGCTAGCGTAAAACTGACGAGGAAAACCTGATGACGATGCAGCGGAAAATCTGCGATGCTTTGTAACACCCGCCTCGTAAATTGAACTGGAAAGCATACATAAAATGTTACCAAAAGTAATGTATCAGAAAAAGTTAGATATCTCAGTAACATTAGCTCGTCGCCCGATACATCCACCCTAAGACACAAATATCTGGTTCACGCCTGAGAGTACAATTATGAGTCTTAATCAAAAGCACATTACTTGTGAATTATCATTCTGAATTTATTTTCACCGTTTTCCCTTTACACAGACTAATCTGAAAAATAAAGACACTCTTCAAGCCCATTTAGAAAACAAACGTAAACCTCTTCATTTCATAGAAACGTTTACATACGACCTGCATGTATTGGAATTTTCTGTAAAACTGCTAAATATATTATGCGTGTCTTTTACCACCTGTTAACCTAGATGTTTCTGTAAACATCTATAGAAATACATTACAATAAGCACTGGACAACGGAAGGTCAAGAAGGACAAAATTCGCGTTTCATAATGCAACTCTTTCTAGAGAGAGCACTTAAATACCACTGCATGACCACAGGTGCTATTACATTAAAAACAATACACTCATAAAACATCTTTCTTTCAGATCTACATTCAGATTTCAGCTGATGTAATGTATTCGTGACAACCAATAACAATGTATATATAATGGGGAAACAATACCTGTGTATGTATCAACAGGACGCAGTTAATATACTGAGTGAGTTTGAACTCGACAGCACTTTATTTCGGGAAGATACATCATCATATGGCTATACCTCATACGTGGAAAAAATGCATTCTAAGCAAAGTATTTGTTTTCTCAAAACTATAACTTTAACAACTGAAACACACCTGAATGTATGCCATGTCATGAGTTATAAACAAAACCTACTTTGAACTCATTTTAAGTTTTATGTGAGCAGATCTAAGCAAATATGTCATGGCCGTTTTGAAGTACGCTGTCAATGTCGTAATTGCACGTTAACGCGAATTTCAATTGTCCCTTTTTACTTTCCGTTGTTCAGGGCCAATATACACTGTATGTGTGGATATGAATATTTAGGTTAACAGCTGATAAAGTGCATCCACAACGTCATTGACAAATTGACATTTTTTAACGTAACTGATATTTTCAAGCAAGTCACAGCTGCTGTAGGTTACAGCATATTTCAACCTTTGTAAGGCAAAAATGCTGATGTGTCCGATTTTCTATTCTTTTGTCTACTATACGTTTTAATGCGTTTTTGCACGTTTTTCACGTAAAGGGTAAATGAAGGAAACGAACGCAGAAGAATAACTCATAAGTAATTTGCTTTTGATTAAGGCTGTTTAATAATCGTACGTTCTGGCGTTAAAGAGACATCTTACTGCAAATAACAAACATCCAGATAACACCATTCAGGGAAGGGACTAACACATAACATCCAAACGCCAACTACGTTAACGTTAAATTATTTTCTGAAAACCCGGAAAATAACTTTGAAGGCAGACAATGCACTGTCACACATCCGGCTACTCTACCAAATCTCTGCAGTGAGCCTGACATTAAACACGTGCTTACACAACACCGTAACCAGCAGTGATCTCGACCACTGTTCAGCTAACAACTTACCACACATTGCTTGCGCTAAACTGATAACATTAGCTCGATACACGGATCTAACAAGTCACATGATTTAGCAAACAAATAGAATCTGTTTGATAACTCAGCCTAGCCACGCTGCCACATTTTAATTAGATACTCAACAGCTGGAGCTATCCCTTTCCTGTTATCAACAGCACTGGTACTCATTTTCCTAAAACTTCCCGATGAAATCATAAATTCCGAAGTGGGTGTTACTGCAACCGGACCATTGCCTACTGATAGGAACTGACTAGTTTTTCAATTAGCCGACTCACCCGGTGAATACAGGTTTGCAAGCTCCCGTGCACCTGCATGTTGCGGGCCCCATCGAGGTGTCCCGTTGTCCGGTCCCGGATATTCAGAGTTTTCCTGTATGTCTTGCCTGCACACCCCGTTTTTCGGACTCGCCATATTCCTCTGCAGGTCAGACCCTTCGCCCTGCAAAAGAATCAACGACACTTTCGACATCAGCACCCAACCACGCCTACATTGAGAAACCACACCCCGGCTCTAGTAATGATTGAGAGTTCAGCCAATAATATTGTGTAGAATGAATGGTAATGAAAATACCACCAATCATGTTGCAGTGAGAAAAGGTTATTTCCTGATCGTGCTTTCCTGTGGCCAATCAGAAATATCTAGCGCGACACTATTTGGAAAGGTTTATCACATGGCATAGGTGTAATCTTGGGACGTGACCGCAAAAAGACCAATTAAACAGTGTATATAATTGATAAAATGTTGGCTTAATAAATGTAGACCGTTTCTCAGATGTGGATTTCCATCAGTACATCCAGCTGATAACGCTGTAATCGATTTCTAGTGAACGGTAACGATAACGTAACTGGGTGATTATTGGATTTCTTGAGACATGCTTTGGAAAACAAGGTCCATAATGTCAGAGGTAATCTATAATGAATTCTGACACCGCACACCGGCGAATTAAAGGGAAAATATTTCCACCCTGCTACACAATGTGACTCTGGGACGTTTTATGAAATCATGTTATGGTGGTGAATAACTAGCAGCGATTCTTAGAGACAAAAGCCTGTCTCTAGCCTGATGATGCTACTTCTCCAGATGCTCAACTAAATGCATCTTCCTTTTAAAACTGGTTACACTTGCAGGTTAAGTGCTTCTCCGCTAGATGTCAGTATAATCATCAGCGCTGGACATAACTGCGTATAAAACATGTAGGCTACACAGTAGTTTGATGGTTTATAAAAAATATGCATGGTGCTTTTACGGAATCCACACGGCTTTGTTTCGTTCCATATTAAACTGTAGTCCTTGACTTGAGAACCAATGCTTTACATTCGAGTTGGCGCACCTGGTAGTCGAACCGGCAACCTTTACGTTACAATCCCTCCTTCGCACTCCTGCTCCTACTAACTGAATGACTAACTACCCTAAACTAAATAAAAGATGTGTAAAATATGTGTAAAATGGAATGGTGTTAATTAAATTGAAAATAGACAATCATTAGTCCCTCAAACAAAAACATGCAACCCAAAACTTGAAGCTCGCTAAACAGTCTATTGGACACTGAAACATGAAGAACTAATTCAGTTCTGTTGAGCTGTGTAGGCTCATTCCGCCAAAAAGCAAAACGAATTCACACTGGCGTCCTTAAAACGACTTTTCACCAACTTCATTTTTTAAACACTGATTTACTGCTAAACTGGTAAAACACGTCACACAGCTGCCCAGCCTTTGAGAAAACACCGCCCTCTGCGCAGCGTTGTTATATAAGCCCGTCTACAGGCGATACGCTGTCAAATAAATCCTTGAGCTTTAACGTGTACTTTACGGCTCCACAGACAGCTCAAAGCCGAATTGCGCAATCACCTCGGCAGGATTTTTGAATCGTTTGCGCCAGTGCACCCAAGAGACTTTATATTTGTTCTTAACTTCAACAAGTGGACTGTCAAGGGACTCTGTCCTTGTCTCAAATGATCCCGCAACCCGGCGGGTGCTAAGATCCATGGAAGTGGCCGGTTTTTACGAGGGGGATTGCCTTGATTTTCACGGCGGTAACAGCGCTAATTGCCATAACAGTAACAGTTTTAGAAAGCAGCACGCTGACGGTTCGATGACGGAACTGGGCATTGCAGAACACGAAAAAACGATAGACTTCAGCATCTACCTGGATCCCACTTTGCATTACCAGCAACAGGCAACTCTAAACGAAACCTTGGACCAGCCTCGCGGGGAGGATATCTTCGCCGATTTCCTTGCTGAGGAAAGCAAGAATAAACGGGCCGCCTCCACACAAAACTACAGAAGCTTCGTGACACTGAACAACCTGAGACCCAGTCAAAACAGCAACCCCAGAGAACCAGGCATCCTCGGCTACCCCGAATTACAAGAAACCCGAGTTGACACCGTATTTAGCCCACAGTTTCTTGGTGGCTACCTTAAACCCGGGTTAAAACAAGAAGTGCAAGAAGACGCAAGAATGGACAGTGGCTCTTCAGGTTATGAGATGAGATCCTATCTGCAGTATCAGTCGGCCCCGAGTGACAGCCTTGGGGACATTTCGACAGCCTCTTCCTGTAGTCCACCTGGGACACCTGCCCCGCCAGGTAGAAGCAGGTCGCCACACCATGGCAAAACGCCTTCCAACGGCAAGGGGAAGAAGCAGCTGGATAGGAACAGTGAGGAATACAGGCTGCGACGCGAGCGGAATAACATCGCGGTGAGAAAGAGCAGGGACAAAGCGAAAATGCGCAACATCGAGACGCAACACAAGGTGCTGGAGCTGGCGGCAGAGAATGAACGCTTGCAGAAACGCGTGGAGCAGCTGTCGAGAGAGCTGGCCACCCTTCGAAACTTGCTCGCTGCTACCGGACAGTGCTGACCCCAAGTCGTCTGCAATCGGACATGGTACTGCTAAGAATCTTAAACTGGTACTTCTAAGAACTTTGGGACTGTATCACAGCTCCAGCGTTGCTGTCCTAATACACTGAGGTGTACGTTTACGTTATATATATATATATATATATATATATATAAAGAAGAAAAGCAAATGAATACTGATTAACAATGTAGGAAAGAAACTGTATGAAACTCATGGTGCATGAATTGCGTATAGGTTAACCATTGACATTGTTGACATGTCACTGTGACCCACGGTCGTATTGTCTATTTTTATATAAAAATATGTTTTACTGTTAAATTTACTCGTCTTTATTTAAATGTTTTTTTTTTTTTCAAGCAATAGTTGTCAAGAGGAGAATTAGATTGCTCATGTATGATGCAATCCGATGTAACAGTATTGGCAATGCGGTGAAATAATCTGTTCAAGATGTAAAAAAGAAAACACATGTTTTAAATATTAACTCTAAAATATTTTATGAAATTAAAATGATTTTACTTTGTTAATATTTGACTTCATTTATTATTATAATTCTTAAAAACGATATTTGGCGGTGACAGTAAAAGTTAAGCCATTCATGTGTGGGCACAGACAGCAGGCTGCAGACTACAAGCTACCGATTCCTTTTTCATGTGCGTGTCGTTCTATAAACGTACAATAATGTTTTATCAACTGTTGCAAAATATTGAATAGGATACACAATTTCTGACTGATTATTGTTTAGGGATACAGGCTATCGTCACTACTAAATATCTGAAAGCAATTTTATGAAACCACACGAGTGCTGCGAGATCCACATATCCCATGGAGATTGGCTGAAAAGAGGTGTTCCCATCAGAGTATTTATACTATATATGCAGAGGTACGACGCCTTATAGGTGGTTGGTTATTTTATCTCTGGCATCAGTAGACAAGAAAATGTATAATCTGGGGGAAAAAATCAACATATGCGCAACCCACAGGACGCGTAAAGATCACACTCGGGTTTCACGGTTTCATCATTTTTACAGCCTAATAATTTGCAATCATACCACCTTTCTTTCTTTATGTCTGTGTTCATTCGATTGTTTATTTAAAAACACCATAAACATACAATGTAAAACGTTTTTTTTCCCTTTGTCTCGAAGGTCTAAATCTCTGTCAGTGTATATATTTTAATGGGAACCAAATTCATAACGTCAAAATACAAGGCGAGACAAAATTGTTGGACGTCATTTGCAGTCGTTTGCGCATTGAAACTACAAACTATGGCCCAAATAATATTTAAGTTTTTAATTGTGGCTCAATCCTAACGATTACAATTCCAAATAACGTTACCTAACCAAATTCAGAAGGGCTTAATGGTTATAAGCTCTTGTTTGTGAATCTTGTTTATCCGACCACTCTGTGTTCCACGTTGTTTGCTAGGCTACATGTTGATATCTAATCGAATTACAACTGTTCCAACAAGTGAGGACCAACTGCGGCCCAAACCTGACACAGGAGATGTTATGCTGAACCTGCTTGCCCTCATAATTCAAGCCATGGACGGCCACCACAGCTGTATGATAATATCTAAATAACAGCTGTTATATTTGTTATAATATATTAACGTCAAACAGGTAAACGGGCCATAACACCGCGGGTAGTACATGGAATGTTAAGTCTTGTCAATAGAATCTTCACCTTTTATCGTGGCTTTTAGGAGAACTGTCATGGTATCATGTCCCTGATCCTGTACTGCAATGAGGCAAACTGTTATTCCTTTTATCGTGTTACATTTTTACCAGTCTGTATAAGTATAAAACCTGAAGGAGGTCAGCCATTACAGTTTGCTTCTGATTGGTAAATTTCACGATAATGGATTGCGCAATATAGGCGATCGTACGAGTATGTACCCAATACAAAACTATAAGGCATAATTACTTTTAAAGTTTTAATTGGTGACTTCAAAAGTCTTGGCTGGACGGTCTCTCTAATATGTTAAATCAACGGAGTTTGTACTTAAAATGCTCACGAGGATTTATACAGCAATGCTGTTTTTGTGAAGCATGTCTCAGTATGGATTTCCTACAAGGTAAGATAAATAGTCACAGATCAAGCGCCGTGCGTTATTATTCCTTAGGCTACAATTATTTAACTGACTTTTTTCTTTGTGTGATGCGTTGGAATAAGTCTGACATATAAAAATATAAGCTTGCGCTACAGTAACAAAACAGCGTTAGAAGAGAGGGCCCTCGAGGTCATGCCTGACTTGGCCCTCTACCTAGCAGCGTGACACTGAGCTCATATGCACTGCTTTTCTGCTTAGTCACAGGGGGAAGTCACGTGGGCTGAACTGCGCTTGACTCAACCTCCCCTGAAACGTCTCTTAAAGCGACAGAAATGCATGTCTCTAAGGTTACGAGGGATGCAGGTTACTTTCAGATTGATTCGCTATCTCCAAACTTTCGTAACATCCTCCACACTCCACCCCATTCCCCCATCCCCCAAAAAAGAAGGAAAAAAACAAAAGCTACTTATAAAGTCAATAAAATACTTTTCAGTAACCACAAGCACTCCAACGGGCCATATGCAATAATATATGGAGAGGTCACATACACACTCAAAAAGAATTCCTCACTGTATTCAACAATGCGTAAGTACACGTAGCCATACTTTTTGACCTCAGCGTTACAGTTTATTGTCCTGAGATTAGTGTGGCCTACCATTATTGGAGGACAAATGAGGAACACCAGTTGCCTTTGAACCAGCGTTGTTACGGTATGGTTGCAGGCCTGATGGCTTACCATGACAGTCGCCCGAGTTAAATATCAGACAGAACTGTTGGGACTGAATAACAACAATGGTTCATGAGGAAAAACCGGGGAATTTGCAACAGCTGTGCTTTGTTGGAAACAAGCAATGGGACCTGCTACCATATCAGCATGTGAAAGAAGTGCGTAGCTGCAATTAAAGCCAAAGGAGGCTGCATATGACAGTAG
The DNA here is from genome assembly GCF_013368585.1 of Megalops cyprinoides. Taxonomy (NCBI): domain Eukaryota; kingdom Metazoa; phylum Chordata; class Actinopteri; order Elopiformes; family Megalopidae; genus Megalops; species Megalops cyprinoides. The sequence goes on along the minus strand of NC_050588.1, from coordinate 35,677,805 downwards.
ACTGATGATTTGTCATATGTGTTAAAATATGTCTGGTGCCATAATATTTTACAATGTATCACTAATAACCAGTTTTTAAAAATATTTTAAAAATTCCATGGCTGCGGTTGTCTTTCAAGTAATTATTTTAAATGTAAGTAAAGTTACGGTATATGTTCAAACATCAAGAGTAATTATCAGTCATAATATTTTGTCAGACCCTCAAAGTTTTACAACAGTGAGTGTTAAATATTAAGGTGTCTGAGGAGGTCAACATACGGCTGCAACAGCATATGATGAGGGTTCTAGCTCCCTGTCTTCAATACCCAGTGGACATTGGTAAAAGACATACACCATTATCACATACTGTACTGGTTGTGTCACCAAAACAACACAAGTGAGCACAATGTGCTTACAGCACTGTAAGGCTAATAATAGATTTAGTTTTTGTTCAGGTCAAGTGGGACTCATTATGACAATGACAGGTGGGGGTGGGGGGGGGATTTATGTTGTAATTCTCTGTGGCCAAAAATAACTACGGGGTGAAACTATAAATGGTGAAAACAAGGACACAGTTCTTTCAGCTCCAAAAGTAAACAGCGTTTGTTCCTGAGATGCTTCTAAAGGAGAACCGGTTTTAAAGGAGGACTCTTTTTTCACACTTCTTCTTAATGATGATGCTTATTGTGGCAATTTTCACCACTCGACTGACCTTACTGTGCATCTCTGATGTACTTGTCTGAACTGAAGTGGTGGTGCCATCCGCTCTCTGCCCCTGGGGAGGTTCATAAGACCTCCTTTCTCCACTGCTCCTTCCCACAATCGGTAGTAAATCCAAACACTCAGGATTTTTTTCTGGGTTTCCATGCAATCCTGTTTCAGGTTACATCAGTTTTCCATGTGTGACAGATGTAGTGTGTGTGTGTGTGTGTGTGTGTGTGTGTGTCTGTCTGTCTGTCTGTTTGCAAGTGCGTGAGTACATGCAAGGGAGTGTGTGTGTAAATACATGCAGGAGGAACCGAAAGGCTGTGTGGATAATTATGCAACACTTAGAAAGTGGGAGTTTTCATACTTTTGATTCCTCGTCTCTCAATAATGGAAATTCTGTATACTCACCATGCTGAGGTGAATAAGTTCAAACAATGACATGCTACGCCTTAATCTTAGGAGGTAATCTTGAACCAAGGTAACATTAACCAATGCGTATTGTTACAAAAATGTTCCTGCCTCTAAAACATGATTTCATTTGAGATTAAATGCAATCTATGGTAGCTGTACCCATAAAGATTTAAGGATATTTTATGAGATCATTAAGTCAGTTGTTGTGAAAAATCCGAATTTCTCAAAGTACACTCAAATATAAATGTAGTGAAAGCACACTACTCACCATAGTGGTAAACATTACAGCTGATACTATACACATTGCTCAACACCAACTGCATCCTGTTACATCTGTTCTTTCAAACTGTGACATCAGTTGTATAATTCCAGTAGTTTAACACAGAACGCTCAGTTTGTGTTTCATTAACTGCTGAGAACATTAATTAAATAACTGTGGTTTTGGAAATGGTATCAAGACGCAGAAACATCACACTGTCATACAGTTTACAGTTTACTTTCATGAACGTTTCATGAACGTTCCCTGTTGTTGTTCTGTTGCAATTGTATATGTTCTTGTTTTTTCCGTCTCTTATTTTGTGCGTTGAGCAGTTTAGTGCAAAATGGCTCCCGGCACACAGGGTCTGCAGGCCAGCAGAGTCTGGGCAGAGATTCCCAGGGTCAATGCCATTACACAAGGGGTTAACGCCGTTGGCCCAATAATCCCACCCCTGGCAGGGAATGAAGCTGCCCTCAGTTCCACGGGGCCTTGCGTTGACACATGGCTGTAATTTGAGGGGGGATTTCCCACAGTGCAAAGAGGACTCCGTTTTTTTTTTTTTTTGGAAAAAAAAAGTCCTGCCCCTTTTTTTCCTTACAAATTTACTGTCAGTGGAGCGAAGCTTGTCGGTAAACCACACATTGCGTCATGCCTTGCGCGAACACTGTTAACCACTTTAAACCCAAAGTCCACAACAGCGCTGTAAGGAGCAGCTCTCTCTGTCTTTAATAAAACGAATTAATCAACCGTGCCATGATAAATTAATCATTAAATGAATCAATTGATTAACGGGATGCCAATACTTTATCAAAGAAAGACATTTTAACATCCAGGAATTATGCTTAATACAGCCTTAATGGGGTTAAGGTTTTAAAATATTAGGGAAATATGCTTGCATTCACTTTTTTTCTTTGTGGTCAGCTGTTTCTAGTCATTCTTGTACTTTCTAGGCAACCTTTTTTCAATTCACTGGATGAATGACAAAAAGAAAGAAAAGACAGAATTTCCCAAGTTACACCATTTTCCATAATTTGGGGTCAAACGGTGAACCAGTTTTACCCCAATCTAGCAACCTATCTCAATTATAGAGCAGCAGGAAATCTTCAGGATAAAAATTCATTTAGTTACAAAAGCGGCATCATTAGAAAACATCTCTTGAAAGCCCCCTAATGTAAAATCAGTATCATGCAGGATTAACTTTAAACAGCATTGTTAAGTTCCATGGAAATTACTTTGTGTTTGAAGGATCCACTTACGTTTAACTTCACCTCAATCCCCTTCCCCTAACACCTGCTACCTCTAGTACTTGCTTATTTTACGTGTAGTATTGAGAAGTTTTTTGGATTCTGTTTGCTAGTGACTGATGTATAGTGGTATACTTGACTTCCATTGCCTAGTCAGATTGCACAAGTTAACATAGGGTGGGGCTTGAGCAGTGTTATGCTCACACTCACTGGTGTAGGAGTGTTGTTAGTCTGGTCTGACACTTGCTCATTTAACTTGAATGGATATAGTTATGATCTACTGTGCTGGAAGTTGCTCTGGATAAGAGCATCTGCTAAATGATTGTAATGTAATGTAACTTACATCATCAATACATCACATTTTTTAAATGGCACAAGTATATTCCCTGCTATTAGGTGAACACCTCTTCATATTTTATGGGAAAAGTCAAGTAAACTTAATTCCATGTAAAATCCCTAGTTGGAACTTCCAAGCATGCACCAGATTAATGATATACTGATTTTTGATATGTGTTGCACCTGCCCTGGTCAATCTCGATAATAATGAATGTTAAAAGAGTTTCACTATGAAAAACCTGTACTGTTACTGAAATTTCCAACAATCGCACATTGCAAGAAGACCACAGCTGCACAAAAGTGCGAAGTCACAAACAGGAATAATGCATCAGGGTATATTTTATCTTCAAAGGCTTTTTTTTTCCCCAGATTTTAACAAGGCAAGCCTGACAATTCTTTCATAATGTTTTCATTGCTGGATCTGTTTTCTTCTGAGGCGAAGAAAACCAAACAATGTTAAAGGTTTGCATATGGCCCAGTTTCACAGCTCTGTTGTGGAATTCTGGCAGTCTGCGGTTGTCTTCTCTGGAACTGGCAGCGCACAGCTCACTTGGAACAAGCCGGCACCATTTGTGCATGGTTGTTGCTATCATGATCAGTTGGTGCCCCTGACCTACCAGGAATCCAGACCTGGTGTCAACCGTAAAGTGGTCAGAGTGGCTTTTGAACACATTGTGCCATTTCACTTCTGTTTTTCCCTTCGCTCAGAGGGAAGGGCCTGTGGTCAAGACATGGCAGTCATCACGAGGACCCTGTTGTGAAACTGCAGGTCTTCCTGTTCTTGCTCAATGGCACGTAGTCTTCAGAAGAGAGGATGAGCAAGCATTGCACAGCGCACACGTACCTCACATATACATACCGAGCACAGAAACATCGAGAACCTGAGATGACACTCTGTAGGTCCGCTCTGTGGTAGAGACATGCACATCCAGTTTGGCAGGTGCGGTGGTTAGTATCAGCAGTGGAAAGTCCTCACACTAATCTTTGGCTCTCACTTCAGCTGTTGTAAAGCAATTAAGATGAAATTTACTGTGTTGAGGAAACAGCATTTTGGTCTCAGCACCCCACAGATAGCATCTTGCATTTTAAGCATGATGCTCCTGATGTTTAACCACCAGTTGAGATGAAGCCTCTGCATGATTGCATTCTGGAGGGGACAAAGGTGTGCTGCCACTCCCTGGGCTACAGTCATGGAAAGGCCTGTGGCCTCACTCTGTGGGGGGATTCCCTCTAACTGTGTAAGAGAACCCAACTGTATAGTTATCTGTACACGTTGTGAACCCCATGTCACGATGATGTTCTTGTGTGAAGTAAAACTACCTTCTTCCCGGGTTCATCTCTCATTGAGCACAGTAATCTTTGTATTCTGTCAGATTTGGTGTTTTGAACGGGACAGAATTTTGATGTTGGAGAATCTTTTGCCAGGATCTTATCGATCAAAACGTCAAGTTGGAACAGTAGAGTGGGCATTATTTTATTTTTTTCACTCTACACACTAGCTTTCACATAGAATAGTCTCTCCACCATGTGAGTAATAATGCGGGCAAATTTGTAGGTTGTAAGATGGCATCATATAGATATCAACACTTTAGACAGGCAGACCTGTTTTTACAAATGTGTATGTATCAACATATGTACAATAAATGGTCTGTATTTGTTAGTACCTTGGAGGGTTTGTATCATGAGAGCATTTTTGTTAGTGATCTCACAACTCTTGACAGGAGGACTAATTTTTGTAAATATATATGTACTAACTTGATCTGTACATGTGAGTAAGTTTCTGTGCACTGATATAGTTTGTATTTTAATTCACAATACCTTCCTTTCAAAGACCTGCGTTGACAGAATGTTGTGAATTCCTAAGTATAAAGGAACAACAGAACAGGAATGTCACCTTTCACTCTCACACAAGAAAACCATGCATCATCACTCACGTGATGGCACAAACCAGCCACAATGATAGTCACATCTGGCAACACCTATGACATGGCAGACATGCTATGAACAAACAGTATGCATGAAGAAATAAATTGGGGATGGGCAAAATCAATGTTCATCAGGACAAAAACCTTATCTGACCTACATCATCTGTGCAAGGCATAAGTTTTATGCGCATACGTGCATATATGTAAGCATTATGTACCTGCAGTATTAGTATAGGTCTGTCTTCTTACGCAACCCTTGCTTAAATTGCAATAAGTCTAACATTGTGAAGTAAAAATGACGAGTCCTTTTCATTGTCTACGGAGGTAATAAATTCCTTCATCCGCTGCGTAATCTGTATTTCCAGTCTGATGCAGTTAAACTGAACGCGGAAGCATGGATTTATTCTGTAATTTATGGTGCTGTGTGTATTAATATTACATTTTTCAACATTTTCCCAAATCAGTTACTACGTTGCTCAGTTTACCCTGTTACACCCGCCAGTTCATGTTCCTTTGGCACAGCTGCGTCGGTGTACATCACTATATCATCTAACTTTGAGTAAAAAGGATACATTTTATGTATGATGCATGGATATTTTCATTTTAATGTACGGGTGCTGATCATTCTTTCTATTGATATTAAATTTATTTCTATTCATTCTGTTTTTTCTTCCGTTCGCACATCGCCACATTGAATCAAATTTCTGCTGATTAGGAACTGAGCAACCAGCATGCAGTGCTCTCACCCATAGCTGACCCATTTCCTCACCGCAGGCATTACAGACCTGTGGAAACGTGAGGGGCGGAACACTCACTCTCACGTCCAGTGCGCTGAAAAACTTAAACTTTTCCATGGCCAGGACAAGAATTCCCAGGAGCTAGGGTTGCTGGGCAACTGATTATTTTCAGGGCTTAGGAGGGCCAGGAGTGAGTCTTGCCCTTAGTTACATCCATGTCCCTGAGCACAGAGGGGACAGCAGAGTTAAAGGGGGTAATAAGCATGCAGTCACCATTTTTTTCAGCCCAAAGTAAAGTACCCGCTAAGTTGTGAGAAGCTGTAGTTAATGATTAGAATTAGTAAAGGAGCAAATGCAAACGCAAAAAAAAAAGCAGGTAAGGGTTTCATTTGTAATATCAAAGTAAATGTGACAATGCAGTCTATTCATATCGTACTGCATCTATTAAACCGATTAAACATATTTACAGGACAGCTCTCCAGCTTAGCTAGCTACAAGCTATTGAGCGGGTTACCCACTTGCTTCAGTTAATATCGAGTCATGTGTGTAGATATGTAAAATACAACTGAGTGCCCTGAATGAGGGCCTATGCTAGGTTATTAAATAATGTAATTTCACATGTAAACAATGTAAATTTCACAACAACTGAAGAACAAATTTCACTGAAAGAAACAGAAGTTGAAGCTGAACTGTTTTGCCTCTGTGTTGCATGTGATTATTAGGCATTTGATCCTGCTGCCGGGTGGGCGTCCGCGCACGAAAAGAACCGCGTCACAGGCAGAACAGGGAACTCTGCTCTTGTGCGGAGAGGTCACAAACCGCAAGTCATCCTCTGTCACCGCTCCCAGAAAAGAAGGAAGGCTGGCTGATGAAATAAAGACCTCCCCGGAGGAAAACGCAGCGCTGTTTAGTTGTTACGCTCGTTACCCACCTGCAGAGGTGAGGTGCCTCGTTACAGCGCTGAGCTGAGCTCACCTCGCGCTGCTGGTTGCTGTGCTAGACGAGGGCTCCTGAGGACAATGCACTGCGCTGCGTGCTGCGGTTTGGTAGACGGCCCCCAAGGTGACGAGATCCCACATTTAAGAGCGGGCCGCTGAACCCACACACTGGCACCCACATTTTGAGTGGGAGGGTGCGTCGTGTCTGAGTGAAACACGTCGAGTCAAATAATATAAAAAAAAAAAGACCTTCTGAACTCTTCATGGTCTCCTGAGCAATAAATCCTCCTTTCATCACCAACATTCTTAACAATGTCCATTGTTCCCTACTTGGTACGGTAAACAGCCATTTACAGCATGGTCACGCTGTGAGTGGTGTGCAGAGCCAAGATGGGACATGGATACCAATCATGGCTGTTTCTCGGAATCAGAACAATCAAAAACAACATTTCTGGAGTGCCTTTGTGCCCCACAGTGAGACAGCAGGCAACACAATGGCAGATTTATACCGTTTCATCTCTACTGATGGCACAAGAATAAGAGCGGGTGTTAAAAATTACCTGTGGATGTTTGAGGTGAACTGATTGTGTAACTGTTAAGGAAAAAAATAGCTTAATGTTTTTCTTTAATTCTTTCATTAAATATGAGGATTGCAAGCATTCCCTTTCTTAAACAAAAGAAGCAGCAAGGATGTCAGGACTCCTCTTTTAGTCATTCCAATGTGGAGTGAGAACAATGATAGATGAAGGTACCACGAACTTCACTTCTCAACTGCCATACATCAGTTGGCTTTAAGTATGAACATAGAGCATTTACCGTCTTGTGCACAACCAGAAACTCATTTGTGCTAGTTGGAGTGTATAACATTTCAGGCGTTTCTTCCTATGACCACTGAAGGGCCTGAAGGCATTTTATGACCTCTTCCAAAACATGACAAAGTGAATCACCTTTGTACAAAAGGCAGTATACTAAGCTGAACTGTACTGAACTGAAAACACCCACAGACTGACATAGTGACACATACAGTGTAATCTACAATTAATTTATGCAGTGGATATAGAGAGTCTACACATCCTTTCAACATTTCTTGATTTTATTGCCTTGAGGCCTGAAATGAAAGTCCATTGAATCAGATTTTTTTCCACTTTCATTTAGACATGGTAACCCACAAGGAGACAACTATGGGCAACAAAGAGCTACCAAAACATCTCTGGGATTGAATTGTTGAACGGCACAGATCAGGAGAGGGCTATAAAAAGATATCAAAGGCATTAAATATATCATCATACATGGTAAAAACCATAATCAAGAAATGGATTAAATATGGCACCACCAGGATAGAGGGACTGTCAGGCTGTCCCTCCAAGATGGATGACCATGCAATAAGGAAACTCACCATGGAGACCACCAAGAGGCCAACAGCAAATTTAAAAGAGTTACAAGACTTCATGGTAAGGGCTGGCCACTACATGCATACAGAAATAATTTCATTTGTTCTCCACAATTCTGAGCTGTGGGGTAGGGTAGCAATATGGATGCCACTTCTCGCAAAGAAGAACAGCTTGTCTGAATTAAGCAAAAAGACACTCTGGAACACCTGCTGTCATGTGGATGAGGTCTTGGGTCTGACAAGAGTAAGGCAGAACTTTTTGGCCTTAATTCCAAATGATGTATTTGGTGCAAAGCCAACATTAGGCTAAGAACACAGTCCCTACTGTCAAGCATGGTGGTAGCAGCATCATGTGATAGGGCTGTTTCTCTTCAGCAGTGACATGCAAAATTTTAGAGAAAAACCAGCTAACCTCTGCAAAAAAGCGGAAGATAAGGAAAATTTTTACCTTTCAGCATGACAATGACCCAAAGCACACAGCCAAATCCACAGTGGAATGGCTGGAAAAAAGGAAGATCAATGTCCTGGAATGACCCAAAATCTTTTGACTGACCTGAAGAGAACGGTTTAAAAAGCTGTGCCCTCACTATTTAAGTGAACTAGAACTCTACTGAAAAGAACAATGGGAGAAAATAGCAAAATCTAGATTTGAGAACAGATGAACTTCAGTTACCAAAGCAAAACGTTCCAAAAATGCTCCCATCAAGCATTAATTTGAGGATATGCAGACTTATGCAACCAAGACATTCAAAGTTTTTCATTTTTAATACTTACTTTACTTATTTGAAACACTGAGGGATTTCATTTTCACTTAGGTTGGCTACTATTATGTGTAAATAAAGCTAAAATTACACTTACTCTTAAGTTCAGCTTTTAAGACACCAAAACAAAAAAAAATTGAAAGGGTGTGTAGAGTTTCTCCACTGTAGATTAGAGTGAAGAACTAAAATGATCTGATTTTAAAATCTGAAAATTTAATCAAACTCATTACTTTTCTTAGAACATTATAGTACCTCATAGTGACCATAGCTAATGTCAATGCAAACCTTTTCTCTAAACAAATTTAAAATAAAATAAAAATCCTCAAAAGCACATCAGATATGGTCTGGAGGCATTTAAGTGTGGCTTTCTTGTGGAGCGTAAACCAGTAAGGGATGGGCTAGTCTGAGGGAAGCATTCCTGGCAGAGGGCTTTTTGGCCAGCTCATTCTATTTTCCTCGAAAGCCATTGATCGGGAGACATGTTTCTAGGAGTGAGAATGCCACACTCAGCCACATCCTGTAAATGTTTCTATTAAAACGAATCTGCTAATGCACCAAGTGTGGTGCAGTGAGACGGAGGGTATGTGGAGCCTCATGTTAGAGCAGGGCAGGGACCCTTTGTGTGTTGAGTCTACAGATTTTTCTGTCCAATTTTTGCATGTCCTCTGGTTTCCTCCCGTGCACCAAACACATGCTGTCTAGGTACAGTGATGTGCCTCCATTGTCCTGTGTCCCCGTGCCCTGTGATGGGCTGGTGTCCTCCCCAGGATGTAATCCTTCCTTGTGCCCCTTTTTGCCAGCTTTAGACTCAAGCCCCTCCTATGAGATTACACGGCTACTGGAAATGGATGGATAATGTGCAGACGTCTAAGAATTCTCCAGCTTAACATGTCAAAGAGTTCTGTCAGAGAAGCGAAAAGGTAGCTTTGAAAGAGAGAAGTGTAGCTCCGTATTTGTTCATGAGTAACGCAGTTTCAGGGAACCAGCCCACAAAGAGATTAGCGGCACTTTGTCTCTCTGAATTTCAGACAAAACCACAGTTTTCAAAAGGGCATGAACCCTGCAGTCAACTGACTCAAAAACAGAAGCATGGCCCTGCTACTGCTAATGGCTTTATTAAGTCTGTGTATCCGATCAGTCCATTTGCCACCCACTTCCATCTCTTATCAGAATCTCAGCCCAGGCTCATTTGACAGACCTTGACTGGGCTTTTTCTGTGGTTACAGGACCAATTCAATCAAGTGCAAAACAATTACCCCACAGCTTTCTTAAAAAAAAAAAAAAAAAAAAAATCAGGAGCCACCACTTTGATATTACTGCTGACATCAAAATCTTCAGCTCGAAATACTGATATTTTTATATTATTATGTTTTAAATTTAAATTGCAAAAAAAAAAAAAAAAACATTTGGACCGAATATTGACATACATATCCACAGAGAGGATCGGGGAAAAAGGACCCCTGTCTCTTTAAGAGCACTTCCTGCCGAAAGCCACGCCTTGCCTGTGTTTTCCCCAATGTCGTTCTGCACGGCCTGTTCCATCCTGTGTCTGACGTCTGTTTGGGAGTGCCATTACTCACCACAGGCAGCATTCCTTGGCAGCGCACAGCCCTCACTCCTCTTCCCACCCACCTCCCTCCCACGGCTCCGCGTGCCGGAAACCCAGTCCCCCACAGAAATGCAGTTTGTGTGTGCATTCCTGCAGCTTCCCATGCAGCAAAATTTCCAAGAAGTCTGTTACTTTCCGGGCTCTTAATTCCCTCCGTTATCAAAGCATCTTGTGACATGCGCAGTATCACTGCTAACTCAAGACACTCAGTCTGAATACCTGACATTTACAGTCTTTGGCTGGAGTCTGTCAGAGGGCTAACACTGTCAGTTCGTAAGAATTTAACCAGGTTTGTTAAGACATTAGCAAAGTGACATTTTAAAACATTCCACCTGACTACTGTTTGACATTTATACACGTAAATTAAATTGAAAATGCGTGAATAATCTTATTATTTCCGCTCATTCTGTCCAGTGGGTCACCAGTCAGGTGCTTTAAGCTGGTAAAGTTGACTGTAACAGCCCAAGAATTAAAATGCTACAGGTTTGGCTGTCCACAACTTTGGTTTTGGCTGTCCTGTTACTTGTGTGATTGAGATGCTTGAACTGAAGCGTTTATAAATGCTATATTGCTTTTCCAGGCTATCACAGAGGACATTTTCATGATAGCTGTGTATAATTCATGCCACATGCGATTTTTCCCTAAGGGTGTTCTTTGTGAGTTGACTGGTTCGTTAGACAACTTCCAGCTAAAATGATGAGTAACAGGAAATGATATGGCAAGTCAGTGTTCTACTGTACCTTGAAATAAGCACCTGTGTCAGGGTACAGAAAATACAATGCTCACTTTTCTATATATTATCAAAACCAACCACTTTAGTTACATGCTTATACAATCTCTAAATCCACTACACTTTGCATGCATCTTTTAATTCAAGAGTTCAACAACTTCATCAGAATATCATCACTTATGGGTGCCAAAATGTGTGTTCCTGCATGGAATATATACAGTAATAAGAACATAAGAACATAAGAACATATGATGACGAGAACAGGCCATTCGGCCCAACTAAGCTCGCCATTTCTTAATTAAAGAGTATACAAAACTGCATCAAGTCTAGACTTGAACACAGCAAGGGTCTCTGCCTCAACTACATGACCTGGCAACCTATTCCATGTATTGATAACTCTTTGTGTAAAATAATATTTCCTTACATCAGTGCGGAACTTACTCTTAACTAGTTTCCATTTATGTCCTCTTGTTTTACAGACTGAACTCACCCTAAAGAATCTATTATAGTTAACCTTATTGATTCCTTTTATAAATTTAAATACCTCAATTAAATCACCCCTAAGCCTCCTCTCGCTTAATCTAAATAGGTTAAGTGACTTGAGTCTTTCCTCATAGCATTTATATTTCATGCCAGGAACTAATTTAGTTGCCCTTCTTTGAACCTTTTCTAAAGCTTCAGTATCTTTTTTATAGTGCGGTGCCCAGAACTGCACACAGTATTCCAGGTGTGGTCTGACTAAGGCATTGTATAATTTCAATATAACCTCTTTAGATTTATACTCAATAGTTTTGGCTACATATCCCAGCATCCTGTTGGCCTTTTTTACTGCTACAGCACACTGCCTAGATCCTGTTAAGCTTGGGTCAACCATTACTCCCAAGTCCTTTTCAAATTGAGCACATTCTAGTTTTTTTCCACCCATGAAGTAGTCTTGTTTAAGGTTCTTATTTCCTACATGCAAGATTTTACATTTATCTAAATTGAAAGTCATCTGCCAGGTATCTGCCCACTTTTGGATGCTGTTTAGGTCTTCCTGTATTATTTTAGTTGATTCTATACTGTTGGCTAGACCCCCTAGTTTTGTGTCATCTGCAAATTTTACTATTTTACTTCTAACCTCTGCATCAATACCATAATGGTAAATCTCAGATCCCACACAAGTGCTTAGTTTGTATAGTGTATGTTACTGCATTCACCCATAAGTAATAGTAAAATATTTCCTCTATGACAGCCACACAGAATTTAAATGTAAATGGCAACAATGGTAGTCTACTACTACTAGTATGTGTCTTAATCATCAAGGAAAAATTCAAGGAAGAGTAATGGAAGGCTAATTGTAACAGAACATGTTGTATTTTGAGTAGATTTCCATAACTTTTTTCTCCAAACAGCCCTATCAAGTAAAACTCACCAAAAAAAAAATCTAGAATCCAGAATGCCCCCTAGTGGTGATTTATAACAACAACAGTTTCATGCACTGTCCCAGCTTGTTCTCTCACAGGTATATCATTTGAAACAAACTAAACTTCAAGGAGATAATATAAAAAGTTAAAATTCATTAAATTAATTAAATTGAGGTTATAGTCTTCCATTAAAATGACACTTTTACTATTTTTGGCCACAGATCCAGACAAATATGAATTTGCGGAAGAAAGACAACACAAAAAGCACAAAAATACAGTCCATTTAGCAAAATTAATATGTTTAAAATAAAAGTAAAATCTTCTCATTATTGCTAAACATCAGAGTTCAATATATGTACAAGAAAATATTCATCAAGAAACCTTTACCTAGTCAATGACTTTTAAAGTGCAACTGAAAGTTACATTAAGAATCTTTTATGGTCTTTTATGGGATTTTATGGGATTTCAGAAAAATAAACATCACACAGCAATGGTCTCAGGGAAGATTCTGCATAATAAATAAATAAATTAAGCATCCAAACATGCAAATAACCTCACACAGCTGATATTCATTTCATAAAATGTCATTGCAATGACTCACATACTTACAGTAACAATGACACTAAAGCTGGCCTAAACCAAAAGGTTATATTAATACAGATTTTAAAGTAGCATGTTTGTCAGATTAATTGTGAGGCTGTCCAGATACAAACTGCAAAGGTAAATCATGTAATCACTCAGGCCAAGTTAGTTTATGCTGTGAGAATGGGTCGTATATCAGAGCTTACTTTGCTTCCTTCTTCATTAGTAATAGTGGTTAGGAACTTTAGAAATTACATGACATGGAAACCAGAATACATTTCCTGGGAGTATCTGAAAACCCACCTTCAAAGTCAAGTCTGACCTTAAAACCTTGATGGAACCTAAAACCTATATGGAATAATGCTTTATTCTCTTCATAAAGGATATCAAATCCATTCATGCAAACATCTGCCACCTCCATGATAACTCAAACTCTCCTTCGGTGCTGATGACTGTCTCTGGTGACTGACAGCAGAGGCCTTGACCTCAGAAGGTCAGAGCTGGAAGTGTGAGGAATCATACCACTGGCAAAGTGAAGAGGGGATTCAGGTGGCCACAGGGGGCCTGCAGTCACTGAGCATTAGCTCAGCCTTTCCCCAACACGACTACTAAATATGCCTTAAGAGTTAACTATGACATGTGCGAACACAATTAATATAACCACTGTGTCAAAAAAAGTAACATGCATGTTAAAAAACACAGGTGGCCATGCAGTAGTCTTGACACGGAAGTAACCACGGAAACATTTCACTGTTTCTCTCGGTGGCGCTACCTTGGAACACTCAGAGACAGCAGACAGGAATCAAGCTAAAGCGTAGGAGTCAGAACAGTCCTGACGATGAACAGATTTCACTAGATACGGATCAGGGTCCTGTAATGTAACTACTGTCTGTGCTGTGTCTGACTAACAGACACCTTGGGGGGACCCAGAGGGATGGCAGAGTCTCAGCACGTGGTCTGCCAGAGGCCCTAAGCTCACCTGTCTCAGACCAGCATGGGACAAGCCTGTTTTGTCACTAGTCTACACCTTCAGGGTTAATCTCATACTCTGGTCATTCATACGGAAAACCGTATAACTGGGAGACATACAAGCAGAGAAAGCAGACACACCAACATAAAAATTTGGTCACTGGTAACAGTGGCTGCCGTGTGTGTCTGAGTGGATGGAAATATACTTTCATGAAAATTATGGAAAAAAATATTAATATACATAGGCATATACCATCTCTCTCATATATAAGGATGCAAACTGGCTGCTTCGCTTAGTTTTTCTGAGCATTTTATCCTGGAGATGTAAGGCCCTGAGCTTAGGAGGAACAATTTGTGAGGACTCACCAGCAGGGAAGCCCTACTCATCAGCACCTCTGTTTGACACAGACCCAGCCCTTGCCAGAGGAGGGATTCCATTTACAAAAGTCTGGCCTTGGCTAGTCACAAAGAAAAAGCAAGAGATACAGATTAAAGGCGCAGATCAGTGGAAACAGGCTCTGTAGCAGATATAGGCCCCTAACGCCAGGGCCGTGCACAGGTACACGTTGGCCAGCATGGTTGTCAGTGGCCCCAGTGGAATCTTGGCCTCCTCCTCTGCCTTGCCCTCTCTCTGCTGCTGCGGTGCAGTCACCTGGCCTTCGGCTCTCTGCCTCCTGTGTCCAGACGGGCTGTCGGGCTGATCGCCAGGGACAGATACAGGCAGGGCCAGGGGGACAGGAGGCTCATTCCTCCTGCGCAGCTCAGGCTCCGGGTGAGAGCTGCGACAAAGACAAGCGTGGACAAGCTGGCTCCAGCCTTGGCATGCGGATGCAGAAATATATACAGTGCTTACACTTCACACTGCCATCTAGCACCCCAACAATTCAGGATCTGCAACCGCATTCAAAAGATGCACCACATGTTAGCTTGCACAAAGTGCATGTTAAGGCAAGCTTAATTGAGCCGGTAAGTAAGCCTAAATATACACAAATACATTCCAAACACAGAATTAGCTCAGCAAGCTGTGAACAACAGGATTTGCAGACTTGCACGGGACCAGCATAAGAATACTTAAACTTCAGCAACCATGGTGATCAAGTAATACGAAAATTTAAAGAGGCACATCTATTTAGTCTGCTAAAGGTCTGTGTGCATGCATGTATTCAAAAGAAATGACAAAGTACTTTTTTGATTTGAAAAACAAAATGTACTTATAGATCCAATTAAAATGTGAGGCCCTGGTATGGTCAATGTTTTTACCATTTGGAATAAATTCATGTAGCAGCTAGCTACATTTTTATTACTGGAGTACACTTGAATAATTGCCTCCTTATTGTCAATTTAAATATAATTTTAAGGGAAATTACTATTTTGAAGCAACATATAAAAATGCTAAGCTTCTAACCCTCAGGAGTTCAAAGTGGATACTAAAAAACCGATAATCTGAAATACATGTTCTCTCTTGGCCTTCCTTAAAGTGATACCTGTTTTTTTGGTCTGACCAAAAAAAAAATAAATAAAAAATACCTGGTGACTGTATTTTTAACACAGATCATTGATCACCCCAACGGCAGGTCTTTCTGATGTAGGTCACTGAAGCAATAAATCAAATATTTTTCTGTGCAGTACGACAGAACATTAATAGTGACAATACTCTAGTTCACATTTATATTTGTATAATTTACCTGTGTATATGGAATCCACTGTCACGCATTATGAGAAGCTCCTCCTTTACGTCAGGGAATGGGAGGAACTCTGCCCTGTTGTTCTGAGAGTCTACTCCGATGTGTTTGGGGGGTCTGGGGAGTGGGGAAGGGGGAGGAAGTGGGGGTGTGAACATGGGGAGAATGTCCTCCTCATCTGAATGGTCCTTCCATGCCTCCTTTACACAGAGGAAACAGGATCTCAGACACAGGCATGCTGTATGGAGTCTGGCCACAGCTTAGAGTGAGAGTCCACACAGAAGTAATGCATTTGTTTAGCACGTGAAAAGCAAGAAGTGTGAAAGCAACATGTAATTACACAGGATATGCTCAGCAGCCAATCAGCTGCTGTGCTCATGACTGATACACTCAACCACAAATGGCAGGGCCATCTGTCGATCAAAGAAAAAAGTTAATTGATTATACCTCATTAGTTGATTAGTTGGTAGATGCAGATTTGTTTTGCCATTTTTAGCTACATTAGTCTGTCTCCTTAGTTGAGGTATCTGCATTATCATTTCTAACACACTGCCTTCAAGAAAAAAAAAAAAACTGGCTACTTGATGCCATTCACACCAGATTCAGGTTATAAGGGCTTTTCATGCTTCCTGTTGATGTAATGTGTGCAGGGTTGCCTAGTTAGGCTTAATCACCAAAAGTGGCTGAATCAATACCGATTCCACACTAACCTGTGGGTTGGAAAGGCCAGCGGGTGTTTTGGCTTTGTTTGCAAAATAGCATCAAATGAACTAAAACATAAATTTATGTAAACAACCACAAAAGGGTCTTGAGGGTCCTGAGCATGAATAGCCATATGTAATATTTATGAAACAACAGTTTGCGTTTGCGTTTGCGAGTAAAATAGACATATTCAGCATTATTTTTGGAATGTATTTTTAACCAAGGGTTAAACCAGATCAATGTCAATCAAAGAATTAGTTGTCAACTAAAGCTTTAGCTGATGAGTGTATTTATATGATGTTAGTTAATAAAGTAAATGATAACAGCTTCAATAAACACCAGCTGCAAGCACAGGTAATATATAATACATAAGAAACCCTGGATAAAAGATACAATCCAGATCAATCCACTCTTCACAACCTGGCATCACCAGCCTTAAAATTCACTTGCAACGGCATTTAAAAATTACACAAAATGGTCAGAACACTGGTATCCTGGGTCATTCTGGTCAATTGTGTGCTGCGACTTTATAGGGTACTGAAGCAGCAAACCTGTGCGGATGCATTTCCCAGAATGCTCTTGGCTCCTTCGATGACAGCCAGGTAAGAGAATCGGAGCTGGTGAGCGGTCTGGATGAGACCCATTCGGTACTGCCTCATCTCCAGCAGGACGTCACTGACGGAAACCGATGAAGGGTCTTCCTGAGTGGACATCTGCAGGGAACGATCCGTTAATTACACAATATTAATTTTAATATACAGCATCATAATTAAAGATATCTGCTGAGCAAGTGGGCATCAGTACATACTGACAGTAAAACATGCTGTAATTTAGTTCAGTTTTCTCTGCATTTCTCTTCCAAGGGCAGCATATGAGCACAGTGTATACAATGTGCTGTAACAGCTTTCTCTTTCCATCCACTTTTCTGCATGTTAAATGTGCCTTCATGATGGGTTTAATGTACATAAAAAAAAACAAAACCACAGCTTTGGCTGTGGAAATTAATGGTGGGAATCAAAAGAAGGCTAAACACACTCACAAATAAAGAATTAAGTCTTTGACATTTGAATAAAGAATTTACTAGAGAGTAACTCCTTGATCATTCTGATTTATAATAATGTATATGTGTGTGTATTATATATAGGTAGATATTAATAATCAATCATGATGATAAATAATTAACAATAATTTCTCCATTATATAAATAAATTAAACAAAGTAGTGCAGCTTCCCCACACACTCACCAGCAGCAGACAGGTGTCTACAAGACAGAATGTACCGGAACGGCCGATTCCCGCACTGCAGTGCACAACCACAGGCCCCTGATCAGGGCTCAGACACCCAGACTCCCTCACTTTGAAAAGGAAGTTCAGGAAAGAGGAGGGGGACTCGGGTACCCCAAAGTCTGGCCAGGCAGTGTAGTGGAAGTGAAGGATCTCTCTGGTCTCCTCGGTCTAGGGTTTTTCAATAGTTGTCAAGAAATGTCATTTTTGATAACTGATGAATTTGTCATTCCAAGCAGAAACAGAATGGCACAGTTATGGCTTTGTTAGATTTTGACAGAAAATATGTACTTTTACATACTGTACATTATTTTAGTCATTTACAGTTATAGATGAATGGACAGAGTGAGATTCAAGAACTTTTCAAAATGTACACTGGACATATTAAGTGCGAAGGAGTGGCCAGAGTCAAGGTCAGCTAAACTACACTGCAGCTGCCTCAGAAGAGCTCTGGCACAGCAGCTGTACCCTGGGACCTGAGAAAAAGAGTCTTCTGTCAAGATGTGAAAGCTCGCACAACACAAGGTGAGGTAGAAGGAAGCCACTACCAACAGATTCTCCAACTCCAGCTGCCGCACGGTGCAGTAGGACTTCACATCTTCTGAGATCAGAGTCACCCTAAAGCATGTGTCACCGAAGATCAACTCCCTGTCCAATGGACGTGGCCAGTACTGGGCACATTTCACCTGAAAATGTCCAGAATAGCATCAAGGGAGGTGAATAACTCCTGGTCTGCCATCAACAGATGAACAGAAGACAAAAAATCTTCACACAAAAAATGTGATGGACTATTCACTAAGGTGATGGCTGTGGCACAGTTAAATTTATAAAACTGCATTTGATTCAATTATGTTTAGAAAGACAAACCAGGGTTGGTTTTTAAACTACACAACACGAATAACTACAATTACATTTTATAGAAGGAAATACAAATGGTTTCAGATGGGATAGCTTAAGTGTTAATTAGCTACACACTGTGCTTACAATACACCTAAAACTATACATGTGATTCCATTAAAAAGCTGTACGATAGGACAGATACTCTACTCACAGAGCCCAGCTCAATGATGCGGTTCAGCATCACCACTCCGCGAGACCTCTGCTCCCACACCATCTCCCAGAAATGACCACAGGTTGTTGGCAAGGGGCCCTGCGGGGGCCAAAAGCAGCAGTGTTGCAATCTCACTTCCCAGGAGTGCATAAAACGCACAGGACCACAGGATGGTGTGCACATTATCACCATGAGCTGCAGATCATCTTCCAGTGAAACCTGTGGATTGTGGATAACACCTCCACCGCCTCCCTGACATATCTGTGTGTGGATCTGCTTTCACATGACATGTTTTTCGTGATAAGATCAGGCTTGCGGCATAGTTTTATACCACCTTTAGACAACAGTGCACTTTCCATAGTCTATTGCTTTCTTACCCCCCAGCCTAAGAATGTATGATATGACCCATTTATAACAGGTTTCCATACACTAAACTCCACTCAAGCATAACTTTGTTACATTAGATTTCATATTCACAGCTGAGTATGAGTGTGAGTGTGAGTTTCAAGATTATTGTGGGGTATATGAAAGCACAGTGTTTATACGTGCATCACATTGTCTTTTTAAATGGCTGATCAGTGGAAGCTGCAAGAAAAGGTCCACCTTTCATGGACCTGCAAATCAAACAGAAACTGATCTTGTTAAGCATATCACTGAGCCGAAAGGATTATTTGAAAAGCCACAAACTTCATGGTTTAAAACAAGCAAACATATCTGACAGGTACGCGATAAACATTTACAGAACCTTTCACACTCACTGGTTTTGAAAAGAGAAGGCTGGATGCACAGTGAAAAAAAGCTCAATTTTCAGATCCAGGTTGAGACTGTTTTTCAGTCTACCATGACGGGAAAATGAATGCCTAAGACATGCAGGGGCGAGACGGTTGGCTGTTGACAGAAGGCATAACGGGTGCACAAACAGCTGGGTGAGACAAAAATAATCTATTATAGTACTGACAGGAAAAATCCAGTCATTGTATAGTTGGCAGTACGTGGGCACTGGGCAGTGCACTTTTTCCCCAATGCGATTTTACAGTAATTCTAGCAGCTCTGAAACTGTTCTGTAAAACCTCTATTATTAGGGAGCAGATTAACCTTTATTCTAGTAATAAAGAAAACACTACGAGAAAATAACAATATCCTAAAACAGCCGTGAACGATTATCGCTATAAGTCTGATTTTGAGTCACGGGCAGATGAATCTACTGTACAGCATATGCAGGGGCTGACTCCAGTAATGCTAAGAGTGGTGCATTTGAGAAGGGGGACATTTGATCCCACAATAACAAGTTCCACACGATACCATATTCAACCGCATTGAGACTCTGCTCAATCTTGTGAAAAAGCATGCAGGACCAACCCTGAATAACAAACTGTGTCTCAGAAAAACGTATGTGTGAGGGCAGAAATACGAGAAAGTCAATCCAGGACACAGTCATAACGTATTATTCTGATAACATTTAGACAACATTATACCAGTTGCTCCCTGTTATTAACACAGGTTCTGTAGCTAGCATGGTATGAGAGACGTTTTTCGCTTTGAGGTTCGCTAATATTAAAGAATACATAATGTTACTTAAAGTACTTAATGTTAACTAATTAATGTTAGAAACTGAAAGGACATTCAACCTGAGAAAGTAACAGTTACAGCTGTCAGCTATATTATATGGCTTTGTATGTTAGCTAATGGTATAGGTAGCTTAACTGATGTTCCATAAGCACCATTATCATCAGAGCTAAAACAGTTCTTCATGCACCTCTTAACTAGCGTGTTAATGTAAATTAGCAGTAGCTAGCTACAGAATTCAAATCAAACTAGATGATAATGTTAATTAGAGTCATTGATTGCATTAACATTAACATTAACTGCGGTCTATCAAAATGATTAAATTTTAACAGACCACATATTTGCCAAGAAAAATAAAAATTAAAGGCGAGAGCAGTTTTTAAACTGGGATAAGGTTGTTTGAGAGCTCTTGCTCAAGACTAACATATGGATACTTGGAAAACGCCATCACACCATTACCTGTGTGAGAATGTAACTTCTTCCAGCCTCTTTCATCGGAATTAAGCTGGCATTGATGTAGTCATTGGTACCTAACTGTAAACGTATTCTGCTGTGGTCAACTGCAGGAAAGAAAGCAAGGTGAGAAACTAATTGTGTATAATTTTACATTTTGTATGTTTCAGATCTTGACCTATGCTGCCATTAGCTTACTACTGCTGACTTGCGTTATATCAGTCCATATTTAACCATTTTCTCCCCAAAGTTGCCAAACATAACTGTGATGACACCATACTATTATACCTAAAAATGAATGTATTAATTACAATCCTCATCTACTGTCATTCAGTAGCATTTAAGCAGAAAGTCTGCCCTCATGATAATCTTAACCACATTGATTTTTCATGTAGCATTTTTTTTTCCAGATAATCCTCCTACTGAATAATTTTCCAAACAGGAAAAGCCAGCCTTGCATAGTACTCACACGGGCTCACATCTTTGTAGCGATTTCT
Source organism: Megalops cyprinoides (assembly GCF_013368585.1). Taxonomy (NCBI): domain Eukaryota; kingdom Metazoa; phylum Chordata; class Actinopteri; order Elopiformes; family Megalopidae; genus Megalops; species Megalops cyprinoides. The sequence goes on along the minus strand of NC_050588.1, from coordinate 35,656,587 downwards.
CCCTTTGTTTTCAGGTAGTTTGGCATGCTTAAAGGGCAGCTCGCTTGACAGCAAACATATTTCCTGGAAAAAAATATGCAGAGAACATAACTACACTAATGTAGAGTTTTTTTTTTTTCATGGCCGGCGAATATAGGCTTTCAGAAGATAAAGATACATACACTTGTGATGATATGGACTGAAAGAAGCAGTTAAAATAACGTACCCAGAACTGTAATTCTTAGGGTTCAACAATATATAACACAAAAATCTCAAAATGCTGATTCTGATTCTTAAAGTATGTACTTCTGTGACTGAATTCAATATGCACTACCTTAATTTAGCGAACTGGCCACTTATTTATATTTTTAATTGACCATTTCCGATCTTCAGTTACAGTCTCCAGGCAACCAATTAACTGCTCCTGGCACGGTGAACGCACCAGCGTTTGCTTAAATCACCTTGCTAACGTTTGTTATTTCCACATTAAAAATAAACCATTTGATCACGAATACTTTAACCAACTGTCTCAACATTAACACACTGACAAAGTGTTTGTATAAATATACCGCAGCCGTATATTGTTTAGACATCTTTCCAGGTGAAATTAATGTGTAGTTTAAATTAGCTGCTAATTAACGTTAACGTTGTCTAAGTTACCGTTAATTTAACGTTAGCCATCTAACCAGCAAATCAGTTTGTTCAAATTCACTGTAAAGACAGTGGTAACCTTCCTAATTAACCCTTAAATGATCTAAACTGACGTTCGCTAACGTTAGTTTGGTTATCAAACAACCAAGACGTTAGGTGCAGTCACACATGTCGCCTTGCTGCTGACTTTTCTCCTCCAGAACCTGTTAAAAGTAGCAAGCTAGTTAAAGCTAATGTGTTCCAGTATAGTGGTTTTTCCTACCTGGTAAAAGGTGTTCCAATACCCGGCTTCGTCGATTTCCTGAAACTCGGCCTCCACTGTGGTACTCATTTTTCGTCTTATCGGTTTTGCCAGGTCCCTCCAGGTAATTTAAAAGTAACTAGTTACTAGTAACTAACACGTTAACTCATTGGCGCGTGGTTTGGCCAACAGTATGTCTCGGACTCTCGGTCTGTTTATATTAAAAACGTAATAAGATTTTCAAAGCAATGTTACCCTACTTGCCTTTGATCCTATATGCTACCCCTTTCGCCCAAGGGTCTTAATTCACTGATCTGTCGGGGTTTATACAGTGTTTTAAAATGACACTGACATACTGGCCACTCCTATCTATACAGCACCGACTTCCATTATTCAAGGAACCAGCTATTAAAATGGTAAAACCATTGCTAATGCAATGTTGGCGACCAGGAAAGTATTACTTACAGATGTCTTGCAGTTACCACTTTACCTCCCACTTAACTATTGCTCCTGGCTTTTTGACCACAACTTGAAAAAGGAAGAACAGACCTGCAAATTGCATTCTTTCACTGATAAGTTAGTTTATTTAAAAGGAAGGACAATAATGTCTGCCAAAAGAACAACTTAAGTCGGCTTAAGTGTTGAAAAAATAACTTCAGAAATTGCAAACTATTTGATTTGGGTTGGATTACACATTATTTATAAATAGGCACAGACATATATTAAGACTAGAGCTGGAATTTCAATGCACATTTCAACATGCATCCATTAAAAAGTTGCCCTTCTGAAATGCAAAACAACACTTTTGAAACATAATTTATTGCACATTTAAAGATTACAACATAAAGTGGCTTATTATAGCCAGAAAACTACATAGTTTGACCCATTTCAATCCAATCCAGAGGGAAAAAAAGATACATTACACTGTTACAAAATCATAATTCTTCTGAGATCTTGTCTTTATTGTTCATGTAAAATCAAATAAAAAGGCTACAGAGGAATGGCACAGACCAGAAACTGCATAGCTTTATAAAAAAGACAGTGGCTGGGATGTGGTAAAGTAAACCAAACCATAGAGTCCTTGGCACTAATTAAGCTCAGGGGTGAAGAGCTAGATGCACCACTGCACTGCCAATGTTATGGTCCTGATTAGTACTGGAAGATTTCCTATCAACAATGGAATATATTCCAATACTTTAGATATATCAAGATATTATGAATGGAGCATAAAAAACACAATGCGGTTTGTGCAAATTTCTTAATATCTGATGCCAATTGCTAGGAAAATGAATTCATCAGTTGTCACACTATTCTCACTGAGGAAGGACTGTACAATGCAAAAATCCAAACATGTATTAGCAAAGTAAATGCTATTTTCAAGCCCTTTTCCCATCCCTCTCTGAGTTCAGCAATATGTAGGAGTAAGCAGCCTTTACCAGTGGCTTTCAAATTTTTGGGGGTTTTACTCTTTCTTTTTAAATAACCTAGACTAAACCACTTGGATCCTTCACATATATACAATGTTAAATATGAAGCAAGTGATGTTTAGCCAGTTACTCTCATTATTATTTTTCAGAGACCCTCATTTATTGTGTATTTGCAGTACAGGCAGTCCCCACTTTATGACAAGATGCGTTTATATATAAAATTAGAGGTGCCATTTTTTTGACACCAATTTTCCTATGAGAGAGGGGCTGAGGAGGGAAGCCAAAAAAAGCCTTAAAAGACATTAAACGCAGTTCATTCATGCAGTGAGGCTTTAAGGGAGACCTGTAGGGAAACTTGCAACCTTCTATCTAATGTTTCCAGGAACGCACTGTAATGTAAAGTAGGGGCTGCCTGTATTTTCCATAATTCCTTTATCCATTTGTGTAGCTGGATATTTTCATGTATGTAATTAACGTTAAGTATCCTTCTCAAGGGTAACATAGCAGTACCCCACCAGGGAACTGAACCTGAAACCTTTGGTTGAAAGCCTAGCTCCTTAACCACAACCCTACGCTGCTGTCCTAAGTCATATTAACTAGTAAACTTGAGCAAAACAACTCAGTGAGAAAACGTCTTGAGAGCAAAACCTGAAAAATATAAATTAAATAAAGAAGCTATACAGCACAGAAATCATTAGTATCAGATCTATTTACAATTGTCGATAATCCTGTGTCTGTCATTCAACGCTTAATTTTTGAATGGCACTTGTCAGGAAGCTAGTGCTTTTATGTAACATCATAAATCATCGAGTAATCATCCAAAAATCGTCTGTCAAAAAGTCAATAACCTGAAGAAAAACCTGTCATCTTTATTGCTACCGTATACATTTTTATTAGGATCTAAATCTCCATTTTTGCTTTGGATTATGTGGACTTTCAAATCCCAGAAACAAGACAGACCCCCCCTCCCCCACTTAACTGAGTGCTAAGCATACTTGGTATTCCTTAGGGGTTGATGTACAGCACAATAATGGCTACACACAGGAGATGAGGAGTACTTTCATTGAAACTCGTCCTTTACTCCACATACATTTTAGATGGCAAACAAATTAGGACAATTGGTTTACATGTTACGTCATCAATATGTTGACCATTTGCTTTTCTATGAACATACTATAATGGAGAAAAAAAAAATCAGTATTTTAATGATCTGTTCGATATCTTGGAATCCATTCAAACGTGCAGTATTGCCTGTTCAAAAACGGGTAATTAGAAACTAATGCCAGGTTCAATTTAAGTATGTTTCAGGCAGTTATTTGCTTCATGTAATGTGTTTAATGAGACTGAAAAGGAAAAAAAAGGTCTCCCGTGACTGAATTTCCCCTGATTTGGCACATCCGAACAGCCTGAGAACATTCTACAGCGGCCTGCTTTTGATAGCATTCCCAAGCCGTGCCACACTTGCAGTGACAAAAGCGTTTGAATTCATGGTGGAGCGTGTTTCATTACTACTCAGGTATCAACAATTTCAGTTCTTTAAACAAAATAATACATCCGCTACCCAGAGCGAAATTTTGGAAGAAACAGGTAAGCACTGATCTGTTTTGGCGAACTGTATGAAAATGGAGTTAAAAACTCGTACACAGTCCAAGGTGAGTCTGAATCTTGACATGGCACACATTAATGCCGTCTCTTCCTGTCAATCAGTCTTCCCATATCCCTTTTCTCCCAGATCCCAATATGAAACAAAATGAAATTAAACCTACACAGATATTGCTCAGTAAAAAGCCATGACAGCAAAAGACGTGTACCCCTGTCTCGTATTTGTTCTACTCCTGATTAAAAAAATACAATAGCATGCTTAATGACATACAAGAAACCTTCAGCATAGTTGTATTAATTTTTTTTGCATAAAAGTTATAGGAAGAATGCACAAAATGACATGTCTTAGCGGAGCCATGTTGTTGGCAGTCACTCTTTTAATTCATACCTTTGCATCTGTGCAAGTGCAAAACCCTTACAAGACACCTACTATAGTCCACACAATGCCGTGTCTGCAGAGGAAATGATCAGGCATCATTTCAAACATTTGGGATAGTCTGAAATTACTTCTGGGTCTTGCGCACTGAATTTGATTAAAAAAAAAGTATATATAAAGAATAATGAAAATACACTATATACACAAATCATAGTACAAAAGATGATGGTTTCCATAGGCACAAATAAAGAAATAGGACTTCAGTCTCCATACAAACAAAATGAGACCGGGCAATCAGTAGTTGCAAAAAAAAAATGCTTTTCAAGAGTCATGGATGTTTGGACCATTTTCTCTCTTCTGTTACTGGTTATCTTTAACAGGTTGAGTAATCCCACTTGCAGAATCTGTTGGATTTCACTATTCCACACCCACTCTCGTTCCCCCAAACTCAGCTCCATATAATACCACAGAGCTCACATAACTACACTAGCTCTGAATGTCTACAGCAAGTGCTCTTAAAAGAAAAAAACTTTACCATATCCTCCAATGCTGCGTTCCAGTTAATCCAGGGTTGAAATAATAATTATTATAATAAATACAGACTGGATTTATGATTACCAAGATGAAACTCGGAGGTCCTCTGCATGCCACTTCACAAACAGGGCGAATGGAAGGGGGTTTCCCAAAAAGTAAAGCAAGAAATGGCACTTAAATAATCTGAAGTGAAAAGAAAAAGAAAAAAAAGAGAAATCTGAGTGACAACACGGAATCTCTTTAAAGTCCAAATAAATAAAAAAAAAAAAACATGGAAGTTCCACAATTCACAACTTCCTGCTTATTCATTTCTTTCTTTCGATCAGGTAGATCAAAATATTTTTCCATGTGTGGGGCTGGGTGATTTCTGTCCCCAAGAAAGATACTTTGCTAAAGAGTCACGCCAGATGCTGTGGGGTAAGGATGGTTCCTTTTCAGCCTGTTTTTTTTTTTTTTTTTTGACACCAGGGTGACCCGACACCCGAAATAAGAGAAAACTGCATTGCTTCCGGTGGGGGGGATTGTACATCACCTGCTCTGTCTCTTTCGAGCCTTGCAGGAGAGGGGGCGTGCCAGGGCAGTAACTACGGACAGAGTAGCCTCCAGACCGAAGGGTCAATTTGGTACGATGGAGAGCGGCCAATGCATATTTAATCAGTGACCACTGTGAGACTCCGCTGACCTCAAAGCGGGTCACAGATGGCTGCATCGCAGACTTGGGGAGGGAGCAGTTTGTGTTTCTGTGTGTGGACGTCCCCCTTTGGCACCCCGGCTCTTGTGGCAGCTGAAATGGGGGACGCGCTGGGGACAGAGAGAGAGAGAGAGAGAGAGAGAGAGAAAGAGAGAGGGGGGACAGGGGAGAGGCTGAACCAATTCCAGTGAAACACTACTGCCCCACGAGCCCGGGAAGCTTCTAGAGGTTCTCCCCTGGCTGGTACTGGGGCTCGGTGGAGGTGAAGTAGTCCTCGAGGAAGCCCTGCAGGTACTCGAAGGTGGGCCGCTCCTCTGGCTCTTTGCGCCAGCAGCTCAGCATCAGTTCGTGTAGGGACTCGGGGCACTCGGCCGGACAGGGCATCCTGTAACCGCGCTCCACCTGGTCCAGGACCTCTCTGTTCACCATCCCTGAGGGGCAACACCAGAGATTAGGCGAAGACCATCACCCTTATAACAACGGCTGAAACTATCAGCGTCTTATGTCAAAGGCCAGCTAAGTTACACACTGAAAAAAACAACTGTACTACTTCCCCGAATCAATGTTATTTATCTTAAAATAATAATGTGAAAAAATGATTTTTGCATGTTGTCTAATCATAAGAAAATTTCTCTTGTGCACTTTTGCCGCAGGGGATTGTTTTTAAATAAGACACATTATCAGAACAATATCTTGACATAAAAAAAAAATGTTTGAGAAAAATTGGTGCCACAGAATAAAATGTTTCATCTTGAGAGAACACTACAGAAATAGCATGTTTTACAAAGGGATGGGTGTTAAATTTAGTGTTACAAGATAGCTGTGTCACTTGAAACAGCGTATTTCGCAGGTACAGAAGGCTGACTTGCTGCTGTGATCACAGACTGCTGTACACCTTGCAATAGGACGCACTGTACCTGGGTACGGCACTCTGCCCTTGGTGGCCAGCTCAGTCAGCAAAACCCCGAAGGACCAGACGTCCGACTTGATGGTGAAGCGTCCATAAAGCGCTGCTTCTGGGGCCGTCCACTTGATGGGAAACTTCGCTCCTGGTGGGGAGATATGGGACACATCAGACTAGTAAAGATACCCACCACTTGAGAAATCCTTAAGATGCACTGAAAATTCAAATGTGATCTTTTAAATTTGTTTAGCATATACCAGGTATGTAATAATGTAAAGGCAAGTTTGCCATGTATATGCAGGTTTTTAACAGCTGGCACACTACAATGTGTTAATTTGACAGTGATATTTGCCAACATGACTTAACAATAATTCAACATTTTAAAAATAAGCTTCCCAAGACTGAAATTAAAAATGCATCAAGCAATATTTTAATCAGTTTGAAGCCCTTTGAAATACATTTGCAACACAATACTTAGTGGCATATGAGGTTAACGGGTGAAGCTGGTGAAGGAACTTAATTGGAACCATAAAGTTGTAGGTTCTAATCATGGATGAGGCTCTTTGAACACAGTACACCCTTAAGCAAGTTCTTCAACCTAAATTACCACAATACACATCCAGCTATTTAAATGGATATGTTTTAGGATATAGGCTATATACAAGACATTTTTGGGAAACATCTAAGAAAATGAACAATCTTACAATGTTTGTCATGAGAAACTTGTAAGGGAGAGGGAAACCAGCGCCCCCTGCTGTCCTCACCCTGCCTGGCAGTGTATTCATTGTCCTCGATGAGCCGTGCAAGGCCGAAGTCTGCCACTTTGCAGACCAGGTTGTCGCCCACAAGGATGTTGGCTGCCCTGAGGTCTCTGTGCACATAGTTCATCCTCTCCACATAGGCCATTCCAGCTGCAATCTAGGGGCAAAAAGGCAACAGCACGCCAAGTTAAATTACCCTCTACGGTGTCGTTAAACTGTTCATCCTACCATGCCATGATAAACGTATTCATGACAAAACATAAGGATTACTCTCACGGAATATATAGCTATTTTCACTATAACATACAAATGAAGATTGAGGATATTTTTTTTTGAAGTCAGCTGCCCTTTGAGTTTGCTCATACTGGTACTTCTTCCAGTAAATTTGACAGGAAAAAGGCAGATTTATGTTTTCTCCTCATAACATGCAGTAAAGTGAGTGAGTCTGAGTGCCGAGGGTCAGCGTTATCCCCCTCAGAGTCACCTCACCTGAGACGCCATGTCGACCAGCTGGGGCAGGCGGAGCATCCTCCCCGCCTCACCTTTCAGGAAGTCCAGCAGGCTACCTGTGTGGGATACAGAAGATCAGCCCGCCTGCCAGTGAAGGCCCCCTATCCAAAACCACCGTCAAGAGAGGAAAACCCTCCTGCACGGTCTGAAACTTTCTCAGCAGGTTTGTTGTTCCAGTAACACACGTATAAATTAATCCCTGTGCTAAAACTCTTTTGATTATGTGGTGTTCATCTGTCTCTGGCTGAAGTGTGGTGTAGGGGTCAGGCTTCTGAGCATGTAATAAGCTATGCAAGGTGCTCTGGATAAGAGCATCTACTAAACAAACACGATGTTATGTAAAGAGCAGGTTCTACTCTCAGATGGTGTTTAACCTGACTTGTAAATATCCATCATTATAATATACAGTATAATATACCTGCCTGTCCAAATACTATATATTAGTACATGACTGTGTGAACTGAGAACGTAAAGGAGCAATCAGTCTTCCAAAAATAAAAGCATCCTCAGGTGACGTGGTGTGCCGTGTGGTATCTCGTTTCCCGAGAGGTGCGCGGTGCGGACCTTGGCTCATGTACTCGGTGACGATGTAGATGGGCTCCTCGGACACCACAGCGTACAGCTGCACCAGCTTCTCGTGGCGGAGCTTCTTCATGACCTGCGCCTCCTGCAGGAAGGCCTCCGGGGACATGGTGCCCGGCTTCAGGGTCTTTATCGCCACCCGTGTTGTGCCGTTCCACGTTCCTGTATCGCCATAGAGACTGTGTCACCAATCGCTCTCACCGACCTTTACCATTACTTTACAGTGACACAGCAGTGCACTTTGGGCCACCTGTCATGTCTCTTTTTAAAGAAGTCACATAATGTACTGGACAGTTTTGTCCAATGTCAGGTAGATATTCAGGCTGTCTAGTCTAATTTTGGCTTTTTTGTGTTTTTAAAACATTATTGTTGTGTGTATTTTATAAGCTTTCACACTCATTCAATTAATGTTTCACACATTTTATAAATGCAGTCTCTCGCTGTACCCCTGAGCCAGCAGCCATTAGGACTGAACGCCTTGCAGCTGTTTGCAACCTCTTGGTCTGTTTTCCTCTCAATTAATGGAATGGAGGTAAGTGATCCACTGTAAAGAAATGGGTTCCTCTTCTTTGAGTGGACATAAATGAGCCACATGCTCAAGGTACACCAAGATAAGCTGGGTTCTGCTTTGTTATTAGGAAATAATGTGCTCAATATTAAGCTGCAGGTGTCTGCAACTTAATGTTGAGCCAGTGCAGCATAGCGTAGAATAGTGGTTAAGGAGCAGGACTGGTTCGATTCCCCATGGGGGCTCTGCTGCTGTACTCTTGGGCAAGATACTTAACCCACAATAGCCTCAGTAAATATCCAGCTGTATAAATGGATAACATTGTAAAACCTGTAACTGATGTAAGTCGTGTCTGCTAACTGCCAATAGTGTAATGTAATGTAATGTATTCCAATGATCAGAGTAGCTTACCCATCCAAACCTCCCCGAAGCAGCCCTGTCCCAGCTTCAGGTCCAGCCTCAGGGACTCGCGCGGGATCTCCCAGGCATCCCTGGCCAGGCCCTGGGTCTGAGGCTTCAGCACAGGACACACCTCCGTCAGGCTGTGACAGAGCCCATCTGCATGCTCTGGAAAAGGGCGCAGGGGGGGATCAGTGCTTTATTGGTCCTGGGGAAAACTATATCTGTATATTCACAGAGAAGATTGCACTAATTTCTTCAAGTGCACTGTTAGAAACAGTGACAGTTTTTATTGTTAAAGATCACCGGGATAATCCTTAACAGTTTAACATGGGCTAAAAGTATACTGCAGTTTAAGGAGAGCTTGTCCTCTTTAGCTTTTAAGACTGTTTGCACCCCAGGCCAGTGACTCTAAGTCTCTAAGTGACTTAGATATTCAGAATACAAAACAATTAGCTGATGCAAAAAATCAGCTGATCCAGTGACGTTTCCATGGTGCCACCTCTATTTTTACCTTAACCACATCAGCACAGAGTGACATCACTACGCCATCACAGGCGTGATATCTAAGCTCTCAAGAGCAAAGCTCTCGCAGAAAGTCTCCCAGGAGGGGCACGAATGCTCTGCTTTCTCCAGCATCGTCCAGCTGCATGTACACTCACTGCGGTAGTGGCTGACCAAATGCTGCAGGCTGCTGAACTGGGAACGGGACGTGATGTAGAAGCCCCCGCTGTCCAGCTTGCGGATCTTGTAGTGTTTGACGTTTAGGCCCTTCACGTTATCGTAGTCCAGGACCGACAGGCAGTAGGCACCTGGGAGTAAACCAGAACATTAGCTTACTAATGCTAAGCCAAATACTTGGTCTTTGTCAGCACAAGCCTGGAAGGAGTGTATTTGCAAAACACTGTAAGACGGCAACAATTTTGTACTCTGTACACTTTCATGTTTCCCACCATATGTCTTGTTGACAATTACACTGTAATACTGGACCCTGTCAAGTCAAAGCACTTGTGCCATCAGTCTGATACTTTAGACATTTTCTTCAGTCTTCTTTAAAGGACGCTGAGCGCTGCCCTTCCTGTCTTCGAAAAGAGAACACCCCCTCCAGAGGATCAGCTCGGAGACGACTGAGAACATTACGTGTGTAATGCCAGCTCCATCGGTCTGCTAGTGGCTCAATGCATGAAACAATCCTGAATAAAAATACAGTGCAGTGCTGCACCAAACATGAATATAGTGCTCACTTGTTATGACTGAGCCTCTTACAATGGGAACCACAGAGCCTCAAATCCCCCATCCTCCGCCACAAAGCACCAGGCCCTCCTATTCACGCCTGCTCTGTATAGCTACAGCTACAGCTGTGCCAGAAAATCAAAACAAAGCTGCCAGAATCCATACTCTACAGTCACCACTAGAGGGTGCTGTTACAGCATATAGTGGGCTCGGACTGCCTCCCCTCCACCCTTTCCTCTCTGCTTCAGCAGAGATGTATAGCCCGTGGTTATCCAGCCCAGCTACACAGTGACCTACTTCTGTTTTGCTCTCTCACCCTGCAACGCCTCATCACCGATATGCAATCACCTCCCTCCTGTGACAAAGTTCCTTCCCCCGCCTCTTCTCCATCGTTGCCTCACTGATGCACAATGCACAGTTTGCACAATCACTGCAGCGGTTCGTATGCTTTTTTTTTAGGTGGCCTGACTATGCCTGTTTCCTTTGTTTTGTTGGCCTATCCTCATCTTCTTGTGCTTCGATTCACTCCGGTTTGACACACCCGTCTCATCAAGCTCGGCGAGTTATTGGAAATCAGATACCATCTATCGGACCAGTAATACTTCCTGCACAAGGAATCCATGTCAGTTTAAATCTGGAAATCTCTGGTCCCTTTAACTAGAGCACCATGCCAATAACGCGTAGTAAAAATAAGATTTCTGATTATTTCTTAATTCAACACCGTGTTTTATCACAGTGAAAACCTTGGCACTGTGTAAAAACCACCAATTTACATTTGTCAAGATGGCCGAGGAAAAGGCTTCCCTCCGTGACATCTCTAAGGCAAAGTGGTGAGCATTCTCCTTTCCCAAAACAGTTTGAGCTTCACATACAGCACTTCATCGGATTAGAGGAGAAACAGCACAGAGCACAGTGTGAAGGGAGAAAACAACTGCTCTGGTGCACCTTTCAGCATGTGCGGAGTACGAAATCAGATGGCTTACTCTGCGCTTGGGCCTCACTCACCCTTGGTAGTCTCACTCTCTCTCACCAGGAAGGTCCCTCTTCTGTTTTCCAGGCACAAGAGCAGCCTCTCCGAGTCGCGCCGGGTGATCTTTCCGAAAAACCACCTGGGGCGGGCAACAGAAAAGAGTGTGAGAATCTGGGTGGGATGAGTTGGGTCGGGGGGGGGGGTGTGGGCCTCTCTGTGCGCACGTGTGTGTAGGTGTGTGTGTGGGGGTGTATGTGTGTGGCCAGCTAGCGAGAGTCAGATAACTCGGGAGAACAGAAGGACTGCAGCCCTCAGAGCCGTCTCCTCCTCATGCTTGAACTGCGTTTGGCCAGAGGAACGCCGATTTCCAGTCACGACACTGCGCTTTACCTTCTGCCCACGTTCCTTTGCTGGCAGCCAGTTCAGACTGGCAGAGAGGGCTGTGAAAGCAGGTGAGATTTTGAGCAGGTAAGGGACACTGTGGGCATGTCATTCCAAATGTGAGCCAACGTGATGGGTGTGGGGGGGGGTATTTTCTCAGTCCTGTTAGTTTCACTGTAGGGTTTATCAACAAAACAGAAGGAAAAAAAAGAGAGAAGAGGCATTTACTCTTCCGCCTGGATGGAGTCCGAAGGAGCTACGTAATTGCTGGGAATGTAACCGCTGCCTCCTGTAGTCAGAGAGCGAGCTAACCACCAGTCCCCTTCCCTGCAAGGAACAGAGACAACAGGGTTAATAAATCACACGCACGCATACGTGCACGCACACACGATCACGCACACACGATCACGCACGCACACACGATCACGCACACACATGCTTGCACACGCACACACACACACACACACACACACACACACACGCAAACACGCACACACACACACACACACACACACACACACACACACACACACACACAGCCAGACTCCGACACCTATCTCGCATGTTGTTCCTAAAGGAGACAGCACATTCTTCTTAGTCTACCGCTACATTACAGTCTATGTTGTCTCCAGTGTTTTTCTCCTTGGTATGGAAGGTCAGAGAAATCATTTTCACGCATGTACGTGATGGTCCCTCTATTGTTCCTGAAAGAAATTCATTTTCCCCTTATGGAAGAGTAAAGTGAAAATGCAGTTTGTCAAAACACAAAAACCGACGATGACAGTGCAGACCCCCACTAAAGCACTGCCTTTTAATGGTGAGTTATCTGAAAAAAGAGTCCCTATCCTACACCACATACAGAGTTTCACAAAGGAAAAAGGCCACAAATCTGAAAAAATGAGTTGAGCTCTTTGTGGGACAGCCCTGGGAGCAACTGTTTCATTATTATTATTATCTTTACTAAATTCATGCACATTATTCACAATTTCATATTACTTAGAGATTACTAAGAGTGTGCACCCCTGTATCTGTTCCCTGGTCTTAGAATTATTATTTTCCCAACAAACTTCATCAACCAACAATCACTGCTAAAATTTTTTTTTTTTTTTTTTGGTGAACCAGCTATTTTCCCCCTCACTGGCAGTAACGAAAACACCATTTTACGCGATTCTCCATGCCTCGAAAATAGAGGCTGTCTGATGACTAAGCCCGGCAAGCTCTTCAAAATGAGTGCATCTGCACAGAGGGTGAGTGTACTGAGTAAACGGCGCTTAGGTCTGGAGAGCTCAGCACTGACACCCCTAACGCCAGCCGCCCCAAACGCATAACCCGCGAGGAGGAGGAGCCGTGAGGCATCAGAGGGGCGCAGAGAGCACGTTTAAAAATGCGAGGCCGTGGAGCAGCAAGGCACTCCTTCCATTCCCCCATTACGAGCCGTCCCTCATTCTTTACAGACAGTATTTTACAAAACAATCCATCCAGGGTTTTTTTTTTTTTAATGATTCGTTTCAGATGGTTACTGAGAAGTACGAAAGATGTTCTCATGGTTATTCTGCAGAGTAGAGCATTAAAGACGGTCCAGACAGCCTTCCATATTTTGGTGCTGTTCCAGACAGGCTATAATTCAGTCATCTATCTTTGCTAATGTAAGGTATTGGTCCAGACAGGCAATAATTTAGTCGCCTGTCTTTGCTAATATAACAAGGTTCAACAGATATTCTGCGGTTAACGAATTGTATATCCACCTTGCTGAGGAACGTTCACTGCAGTAAATTTTAGTGACATCCACCCCACCATGATTAAGCCAAGAAATAATATACCTGCCTCTTTGTTGGAAAGCTGTTCATATTATTCTGAATAAATGTCAGAATGGCATTTTCACAGTTTGAATGATATACTCACTCACTCACCAGATAAACACAAATTTACACCTCGGTGGAAGTTGAGAGTGAAACTACTACAAATTGCAAAAGTACTGACGGCATGCTAGTGGCAGACAGAGCATGATCTGACAGTCTGGATAACTGTGTGTGGGCCTTGGATGATTTTGGACACTGACCCATATTTAGAGGCCTCACAGATCACAGAAAGATCTACTGATGTGCAGTTATGATGACACATTAGATAGATAGACTTGGACACATGGAGACATATATGCAGAAACCATTTTACTAACCTGCTGTTCACCTTTCTCCTATATAATATCATGAAGCGTGTGAAGGAAGAAACAGACAGCAGGGGGGGGTGAAGGGGGCAGGGGGGTGGGGAGTTGGGGGGGTTAGGAAACACAAACAGCAAGCGTTAGAGAACAAGAGAAGACTTTCTGGGATATCCAGGATAATTCAGAACAAGTTGAAATTTACAGGCAACAGAAATCGCCCAGAAGACCAGCACTGCCTCACCAACCAGGTTAGCAGAAAGCAAGATGCACAGGTGTAGGTTTAGGTAAAATGTGTGTTTAGAAGAGAAGTCTCTCATGCATATCTCTTTGGAAAGGCAGCAAAGGGATACACTCATTCCAGCCACTGCAGTACAGTCCTGTCTGGTGCCTCTGACATTTTTCCTCATGGTGTCTACCCTTACATCCAAGTACTCTGATGGCTGGTTCTGTCTGTTTATGCTAACGAGATTACTCAAATCAGCGGCAAAGCATGGAGCTATAGCAAAATTAAGACGGCATTTCTTTTCATTAGATCTCGCACGGTGCTTTTAGCATAGAGTCTGAAACAATGGCTAATGTTTACATCAGCGACTGAAACAATGAAAACCTGTCAGAAACATAGCACACGGGTCCTTCCCCAGGTAGCCCGTTTCTATGGCGACGGGTTTTCCGAGGTGGCTGGGAGACGGTTGTGGGGCAGAGAAGCCCCCTGGCAGAGAGAGAGAGAGAGAGAGAGAGAGAGAGAGAGAGAGAGAGAGCTGAGACAGGCGAGAGACAGCGGCTGCCAGATAGAGGGGAGGGAGTCTCTGCGTTAATGTGCAGGTGCCTGCCAGTGTGGGCGTGACTCTGTCTGTGTGTTCGTGTGTGTGTGTGTGTTCGTGTGTGTGTGGCGATTCTCCTCACGTGTTGTTGACGATCTGCAGACGGTCACCCTTCTTGAACGACAGATCTGAGGCTGTGCGTGATTCGTAGTCGTACAGCGCCACAAAAGTAGTGACCCCTCCTACAAGATGTACAGCAGGCTTGGGAACTGTACAACACAACTACATTCTTCAGTGGAAACATGTGCATTTCACCTCACTAATTTCAAACATTACTGTTACTAACAAGAGTTACAGGCTGTTAAAAAAATAGTATCACAGAATGGGTCTGCTCTGTGCACCAGACATGGTTATCTGGACACATACTAGATTTACATTACATTACATTGTTGTCATTTAGCAGATGCTCTTATTAAGAACGACTTACATAGGTTACAATTTTACATATTATCCATTTATACAGCTGGATATTTACTGGGACAATTTTGGGTTATGTACCTTGCCCAAGGGTACAATGGCAATGTTTCAGCGAGAAATTGAACTGGCAACCTTTTGGTTATGATCTGTGCTCCTTGCCACTACACCACGCTGCCACCCCATCATAGATCATTTACTTGCTTAGCAGATAGCCTGATCCTTTGTGACTTGCACAGCTTCCACTGATCATGTGATCCATTCAGACATTATGACATCATAAACTGTGGAACACATGGAGATCCCGCCCCTCTACCTGCAAGGGGCCCGCTTCTGTGGGGCGAGCTGAAGCTACCGGTGCTGTCCACGCCCCCGAACAGCGCCAGCTCCGCGTTATTGGTGTGGTGGTGGTTGCCGCCCCGATTGGTGTCCGCGGCCGGGCTCCGATTGGGCGTCAGGGTCTGCTGGGCGGGGCTGTGGTGGTGCCCGCCGCCGGGGCTGATGCCGCCGTCCAGGCTGCGGGACCGCTGGCCCGGGTCCTTGGGTTTGCTCTTGGTTCCCCCCATCACCAGGCCTACAGAGCAAGCAGAGCAGCCCCTGTGAGCATTACATTACGTTACATTACATTGCGTTACACTCACTTAGCAGTCGCTCTTATCCAGAGCGACTTCCAGCACAAGAGAACCATTGTGCCTTCATGTTAAATGAGCAACAGCGTCAGACCAGGCTAACAACACTCCCAGAGCACTGAGCATAAGTACAACACCATTAAAGCACAACAGCAAGTTAACTTGTACAAACCTGAAACTAGACAGCCTCAAAACTAAGGGAAGCCAAGTACACATGCTACAATACATCACAGTAACGAGATCACAGTATCCATAACACATTGTGATACTACGCGTGAAATAAGCAGCAAGTAATACAAGTAGCAGGTGATAGGGGGTGGGGGATTGAAGAGGAACTGAAATGCAGTTCGAAGAGGTGAGTCTTCAGTCTGCGTGGGAAGATGGCCAATGATTCCGCTGTCCTGACCCCTGGGGGAAATTCACTCCACCACCTGAACATCAGGCCTTTCTTCCTTTCCAATAGATCATGTTCCATGTTGTTTCAATGCAAGTGTAGCATAAAAACATTTCTGTAGGTTTTCGAGTTCCAGTTAGAGCTGCTAAAACAAAGCCATTGGTTCTCAATTCACAGTTTGGCTCGCCCTGTCACCATTTACATTTACATTTCCTATAGTGCCTACATTGATGGTGACTTGCACTACTCAAACATGTATGAAACATTGTATTTTTGAGTTTATTTTAGAAATATAGCTGAATTCAGGTTAGTAAGGTTTAAAATAGTTTTAAATATTAAGGTTTTCCCCACCCTTTCATTCTGGCATATAAAGCAGTGTTTGGAATATTTTTAAGAAATGAGTTCTAATATGTATGTTTGAACTGATCTGTCTATTAGATGTAAATTTAACATTGAGCAGATGTGCCTCTATCCCTTGCATGCATGGGTGCGTAACATCATATCCCAAAAGCATCTGCTCCCCTTGTGGATGTAGACATGGATTTGAACAAGATGTTTAACAGTTTGTTACACTTGGTCTTCAAGTCAAATAAACGGACGCATGCAGTAAAACTATTAACAAAAGCATACTACATAAAATGGGAAAAAAAAAACCCAAAAATTCTATCATAACTAGCTCATAGCTGACTCAAACTAAAATTACAAAAATGAGTCAATCATGTAAAAATAATGCTACATTTAGTCATTTCTGGTTTTAACTCTATAGGCACACAGCAAACTCGATTTATTTATTTTTAGTTCTGTAGGTGCTCAGCAAACTACACACGCACAATGTACGACACTTACTGTATACACAGTACCCAGCCAACACCCTTCTCCCATGCGCATACAGTTGTACAGGCATGTAAAGACGCCTCGCCAGAGTACTATTTCCAGCTGACAAGCAATCAGAAAAGGCGACTGTCTCCATGACGACAGCGTTTAGTTCCAGTCTGAACCACAGAGACAAGTGTGGACACAGCTGCCCTGGCGTCCCAAACGACAGCAGCGCCGCGTTCCTCCCACGGGACTCTCACATCACCTTTCCAGCGGAGCCTCGCCTCGTTCCTCTCGGCCCACACTGGGCTTCACACGTCAAAATGACGGTGGGGGGGAGGGGGGTCATATCTGGGGTTTGTCAAGCGTGGTGGGGGGGGGGGGGGGGGTGCAGGCTCTGCCAGCCGCAGGTTTAAGAGGAGCAAAAACGGAAGGCCGCCAGCTCGCAAGCTGTTTGCTTCATTCAGAAAACTGTAAACCAGCTCCGTGCACAGGAGCGTAGAGCACTTCTCGGCACACTGGTATACAGGGCCTTTCTCAGCCTACTGAAATTGTGGAGGACTACCACTCTGAGGCTGCTGTTGGATATGGTTATTGCTATATCCCTTTCCATTGGTTGTGGTGCCTTACAACTCACTGCTGATTGGTCAAAGCAACATGAGGGAAGGGCAGAAAACTCAACATATGCAAGGACTGTTTGGTATTTTGTTGATATAAAATTTTGGGTTAAAAAAAAATCCAAACTGTCACCTTTGTTTCAAGAGCCAAAGGTCTGGAATGGGAGAGATCAGAAATGGTGGTGTGAGCCTGTTGTCAGAACTGTGCTCTTAATTGCATATTTGCTGTGTGTAGCAACCGAGCTAGCCAGCCTGCAGATGCTCAATTTTGGTTTTGGAAAAGACAGGGTGAGGAGTGTTAAGGAGGAGAGAGCGGAGCCGGGAGACGGTGACGGAGCAGGGAGGGAGATGATGACAGCCCGTTAAGAGCCCAGATGAGAGGCGGACGAAAATAGGTCAGCCGCGGCAGAAGGAGGTCAGGCGCGGTCCCTCCAGAGTGCAGATCACCGCTCAGGCATCAGCGACCGAACGCGCATGCTGACAGGGTGAGGGCGGCCTCCGAAGGAAGCCGGCCGGCGACCGAACCCCCGCGCTCCCTCTCCCTACGTGCTCCTTCTCCCTAAGCTCTACCTCGCCCTACGCGCTCCCTTGCCCTACGCGCTCCCTCGCCCCGTGGGCTCCATCGCCCCACGCGCTCCCCCGCCCCACGCACCACCTCGCCCTACGCACCAACCATCCACACCCTGGGCTACAGTCACGCAAAACAAAGGGAGCGTTTCAACGCCGTTCCTCTTTTCACGCACATCAAAGCTCCGGGCCGCCGATCTGTATCAGAGGGTGGGCCGGCGTAATCGGGAAAGGCGCTGGGGCAGTTGAGCATCTTGTCAACACCTGCTTCCCCATGAAGAACCCACAGCCCACCCACCTGCTTCTCAAGAGCTGCCGTTTGATTCATACGACAATTCCTCTTAATGGCGCGGCCGCTTCAGCATATCTACAGTATGTCCATGAGAATACTCCACTATGACAGCATAATCATTGCGTCTTACTTCGACTTACATAATATGATGTATCATATTTCAGTGCTTCCTGCTGAATCAGACACCTACAGAAAGACACTGACCATTCCCTCAGATTACCTCATCAGTGCTCACAGAATGGTTCAGAGGAGATTTTTTTTTTAATTAATATTTGTGGTTCAGAGATCGTATTGCTGAATTCATCAAGATGTTGTAAATATGTATGACAGCAGCACCTCTGTGTTTGACGCACGCTGATGTACAGTACATTGTTACTGAGCAAAAGCCAGACTCCTTAACCGATGGAGGATGTTACTGTTTAATGTACCGTGACAATGTACACGAAACATGCCATGGAGCTGACCCGAAACATATGGAGACAGGAATGGTGGTTATAAAATGACAGTTGTCTAGGATACTAAACATGCTTCTAATAACTGTTTACCTCCCCAGTGGATTTCACACCAAGATTGGTTTGACCCATGCAAAGATGAGGAGCTATTGTTTACTCCCTGTACGCCACCTGCATATTGAACCATGCTTGACTGTAGCACTGTAACAGTTTCAGCCAGTGACCGTATGAAGGTTAACCCATCCGACCCACTGATGATGGAACTGCTGCCTCCTACCGTGCTTTTCACAATTCGCCCGAGACCTGAAAATGGACAGCCGCCTACACACACTCTCATCATATTCCACTGCCTCTGTGAGAGGGAGGTAGCGTGACTACTTGCGCACGTGTGTGTGTGTGTGTACGTGTATGTGTGGGAGTGTGTGTGTGCACATGTGTGTGTGTGCGCGTGAGTGTGTGTTGGTGAGTAAGGGGGAGGGGGGGGGGGGGGGGGGGAGCATAATCTCCCTGGATTTCCCAGCAGCTGTGGTAAAACAGGAGCTACCTTGCACAGAGAATAAAGACCCACTGAAGCACTGCCCAGGCACCAGTTTTGGTTTAATAATTTCAGCAAAACTGAAATAACAAAGACAAAGAGTGTCCAGAAATTGTACACCACTAGTGTGTCACAGGAATGTTTGTATAAAAACCTGCTCCCTGCTAATGTCACCCCGCAGGTCTGCTGTCTTATCTTGTGTTTGAGGAGGTCATGGAATGCCTGCATATGTACGTTCTAGCAGGGCTGCTTCGCCTGCTGCTATTGCTATGGGCATAACATGAGCTCAAGCATGTATAAGCACATTTAAGCACATGTTATCTCAAAATCTCGCTCTCCCTCCTAACGTAAATCATACTTGTTTTTCCGTTTTTCCTGCTAAGATTTGTCCGCATTTTATTTATTTATTTTTTTGTGGTTCGTGGATAAATAAAAAGGATAAATATGGAATAGTGTACCCTTTGGACTGTCACAGTGCATGATATGAAGGTCAAAGTGCCTGCATGGGGGTGTGTTACTCTGGCCTTATACTTGTTAGAACAGCCAGACACACATCAGTAATTAATAATAGAACAAGTGAATATCAAAGTCAAACTTTCTGTGTATCTGAAATCATGTACGGTTCTGCAATGGAAAAATATTGTCCTTTTCCTCCTCGCAGTCTCTTCATCATGACATCAGTGTCGAGGCATTGGGTTACAGCTAATAAATTAATTCAACACGCAGTAACCCCGCTAAACGCTAAAAGCTCATTGTCAGATCGGGGAGACAGAGGTGAGGAATGCACCAAGAACGGGAATATCTGGCGTTGTTGTCCAACCCGTGACCGCTTGGGCAGGCTGAAGCTCGTAAACTCCTCATCTGTCAGACGCAGGGGGGCCACCCCTGTCAGATCTGGCAACCGGCCAGGCGGTCCCCCAGCCTTATCAAGACAGCGGGGCGGGGAGGGGGGGATTCCTGCAGGGTGAGGCGTGCGTGCTGGGGAGAGAAGCAGCCTCATCTAGGAGCTCTTTTGTTCTGGGGGTGCGATGAGGCCCCTGCTGCTGTAACGGGCGTGAATCCTGGGGGGGCTAATTTTACCCCCCCGGCGGTCGCGCTCGCTGAGGCCGGAAGAGGCAGAGGGCAGACAGGTCAATAGGGAGGGCGTTCGATGTGGAGCCCCTGAGGCGGTCCCTCGCTCTGCGGCAGCTGGACCTCGGTGGCGCCGACACCGCGGTCCCGTCAGGTCGGCACACCCGGCCTTCCCTACAGCCCAGAGAAAGGGCAGGGGCAGCAAGGACCAGCGAAGGACAGAACCGGTTAATCAGCCGAGGTGCATGCAAAAACAAACAGAGGCCTCCCAAACGGTATTCTGTCCACCCATTCTGCAACGCTGCATCAAACCGTTTATATACAGTATGCTAAAAACAAACCCCGCGAGCATGTCTCCTTCTCCATTTCCCCTGACCGTGCTTGGTCTAATGATCACGCTCAAACAAGCAGACCATCCCCGTCCTGGGAGAAAAAAAAAGATCTGGAATAAGTGAATGAATGGGTAACTAAAATAAATGATTAAAGGAGGCTTAGAGGGTATGCCCAGGGCATTCTTTAGCTTCTGTTCGAATGAGGGCCCCAAACAAGCGGTGTAATTGAGCTGCGCGGCCGTGGCGGCGGGAGCCGCCAGCCGGTTGCCACACCACTGCACGTTACACAAGTCTCCATACGTCGCCTCCTCCCTAATAACCCCCACAGCCAATACGCGAAATTCATTAATGACACTGTGAGGCGACCGATTCTTCAGGGATAGCCCAGAATAAAAGCAAGAACACAAACGCTCCAGCCCCCCCCCCCCACCCCCCCGCCTCTCCACACACACACCCCAAATCCTCGCAGGAACAAAGTAACAGTCACGCCATTAATTGTTCAAACTGTAAGCTTCTGAGATCCATTGCCTCATTTGGGCCTAATAAGCCTTAGCGTATAAGCACCTGCTCTCAGTGAGGAATAAACGCACGATAACTCTCCTGACGCAGGGGTGGGGGGGGAGGGAATTTGCTTAATTATGCAAGAGTAAAGCCGGATTCACAAGCCCCCCCCCCCCCCCCCCCCCATCTTAACAGGAACCACTTTATTTTCCCCCATTTGATCACGTTGTGTTACGTTACTTCAGACAGAAACAGAAACGCAAATACGGCTCAGGGGGGTTTTCTGACCAGCAGAACATGACTAATTCCTCCCAGAATTGGATTTATTTATACACCGTTAATTTGAAGAACGGAACAGTGGGATGACTGTGACAGTGTCATCATTTAGCCACAGAGAAAATACTATTCAGCGCGGCGCATGAATTGTGTGTTTTTTTTTTTATTTCTTGTCTTTCATCGTAAGAGTGACAGTCCATTCATGCTTCGCGCACGATCCACAGAAACAAGAGAGCAGTGTGGTTCTCGTTTTGTCACAGCTCTCGTTAATTCATCGCCCGTGGAAACTAATCCGTCGCCCAGAACAACCTCCGATGGTTCCTGAGCCAAGCAGCAGGTCTGAGACCCCGCAAAGCTGCAGATGACACCCTAAAGAACCAAACGACTCCCGCTTAACGGTGCCTGTAGTCATCTATTCTAGCAGACAATCGGGGGGGGGGGGTGATAGTTTCCCTGACTGCATGCGGTCCTGTTGAGGCCCAGATTTCTCTGCAGCACTCCCAAACTACTCAACCACATCAGGCTTCAGTCCGTTCACTTCACACCCTCCCTGAAGATCAGGTGCCACTTTCCTGTAACCACAGGTTAGGGTTACTGTAATTGCAGGAAGGACAGAGTTTGTTTGCAGCACTGTCCTCAGTATATTCTCCACACCAAGCAGCTCATTCATGAGGAAAACCGGAGGTGGGGGACATGGAGCGCGCTGCCTCCTTAGATGATTCCCACATAAAACGGGAAAGAAAACATTCCTCACATGTCACATGACAAAGAATCTTGATGTTGGTACTGACGTCTCATTACAGGTCAGCTACAAAGTGCAGTGAACTTGTTGCCAAGCACAAATCTAAAAACCCACAGCTTCAGCCAGGTACTTTCAGTTACAAGTGGCCAAACAGTGTTACATCAGGTACTGGCTTTCTACAAGATAACCATCTGATCATATTTGCATGAACAGACATCAAATGGTAAGGAAACAAGCTCTGCCCCAACTGCAGTTTTTACTCTAGCCAGTGTAACTGACTGAAACTACACAGTCATCATCCTGCCTTTTTGCATTAAAACACAAAAAAGGTCAAAGCGATTTCAAAAAATGTGTTCACCTTAGTGTCACTAGCTCCACTGTAGCATGGAGGTAAGGTGGAAAAAGCTGGGACTTTTGAAACCTTTAAACCCAATGGTCATCAGTTTTGAGTCCAGGTGGACCACTCCTGGTGTACCCTGAGGCAAGGTACTTAGCCAAAATTATCTCAATAAATGCTGTATGTAGCTGTACAAATGGATGATGTGTAACAATTATAAGCTGTTGAAGTCACTCTGGATAGAAGTGTCTGTTAAGCAAATGTAATGTAACCACAAGCTTGAAGTTATTTTCAGAGATATCAGAAAATAAAACCCAAGAAAAGCATTTGGGTGGACATACCTGGTAGGCACCAAGTAGCTGACCTTTCCAAGGGTCATTAAAGAATGCCTGGTATGTCAGACCAATAACTATTCATGGATTTTTCTGAAGGGAAATAACCAGGTGCCTTTTAAGAAGTAATTTCCCTAAATGAGACCAAAGAGGGGAGACAGGGGGAGCAGAGATCATTCATACAATCTTCTCAAAGGCTTTTAGATCATCAGATGTATTACTGCAAAATGTTTCAGCACTCAACAACAGCATGGCCTTGTAACCGGCTTTGGAGCTGACTTCAGTCAAACTTGTTTAACTGCAAGGACTAGTTTGGGCTTGGTACAGGGAAGACATCACACAGGACTGATATTTTCCATATTCACAAAATCACAAGCAACATGGACTTAATGAGCTTTGACACTTAATTTGCTGCCTGGAATATCAAAAACTTCAGACAAAGTCACGTAACTGGCAACACTGGTCTCAATCCAAAAGGCTGTCAGATTATCGATATCCATTTTGTGATCATATTCAGTCGACTCATTTTGACATTCCAGTCTGTGGTCCACAAGCAGCACAGAAATGTCACAGAGAGGTTACGTAGTTTCATGTGACCACGGCCCAGTGCACCTCAAGAACCACTGAAAACACCATTGTTTGTAAAAAGAAGTTACAACACTTGCGGGACTGTACACAAACCTTAATGAGAAAAAAAAGGATGACCTTCCCCACATCCCCTTTCAAAAACAGAGGCCTCCCAACTGGTACTCTGTGTACCCATAATGCAATGCTTCATCAAACCTTTCATACAGCATGCTCCCTGAGGGGAAGAGCACCATGCAGAGGGGTCAGTTAAAATAACTGCTCACCCCAGCCCCCACTCCCACGGTATACCGCGATGCATATTTTTCCTTTCTGTAATGAAATTTTATTAATTTTTGCATTGCAATCAGGAGACCTTGCCAGTGTCAGTTTTCTGACACTTTTACGCCAAGCTGCACCCTGTCTGACATGACTGCTGATAGAAACAGGCAATCTTACACTTATTTAGTCTTCAACAGACTTCAGACGACCTGGATTAAGAAAAAAAAGACAGAAAAAGAAAAGGAACCATATGTGACGCAGCTCTGAGGAACCACACCGCTGGTGCGCACTGGAAGAAGTCATTAAAAATTTGGGACACTCATCAAACACAGAGACAAATTAGCATTGGCACTGTGAGCGACTGTACATGCTCTTTTTAATCCCCGACTATAACACGGATGCCTTTGCAGATACTGAGCTGAACAGCAAGCGGAAATGAAAATTAATTTCCTTCACCTTTCAAGAGGTTGCATGAAAATGCCCCTGGCTCACACAGCCACCACAATATTGTCTGGGCGCAGCCCACAGCCTCAGCCCAAACCTCCATGCTCTACTTGCTCAGTGCTAATCATATGGGAGCTGTTGGGAGTAAATATTTACTGCACCAGAGCAAATGGGCTTTGGGTTGCCATGACAGTAATTCTTTGCATTCCAGGAGCGATGACACACTTACACCAGCGGGAAAAAAAAGAAGGCCTGCTCTGTATAGCCTGCACTGAGACAACATCGGAGATAAGGAGAAGACAAACCAATTCAGACAGGTCATCGATCTACAGATAGACACCCTTCTTTTGAGGTCACTGCCTGTTAACCTAGTAAATAGTCTTTCAGATGAGGGTATTATGTCACTTCAAACTGCTTAAAGTCGCCTACATAATCATATTCAGGAAAGTCACCCAAACCCAATCACATTTAGGAAAAGTATAAGTAAAAGTACAATTATACTCTAATCTTCAGTCTCTGTTATCATCCTGATGCAACTGTGTACACACATTGCCCAGTGAATACTTGTGAGACTAGAGTGCCACACACATTCCTTAGGCATTTTTCCTGCTAATTTCCCATAATAACCTGCCTATGTCAATGTCTCTTGGACTGGGGCTCTTGCAAGTCCAAACAGGCACTGCTAAATGCCATTTTCCCACTCTCCACTGCAACCTCCTGGGAAACATTTGAAAGGTTGGGCTTCAGGCTTCACAAGCATTAGTGGGCCAATCAAGAGAGAGCATTGGAGGCCACCCGTTCAAAGGAAACACTGAACGAAAGCCGTTGCTGCAACTGAATCTGTTGGAACATGTGAGAGAAAAAATAAGCCATTTTCTCATTTGCATTTTCCAACGTAACGACAAATCCCAGAGGATTAATTAATTTAATTTGTTATTTAATAACACAGAAAAAAGACTTTCAACTGGATTATTCAGCTCAGGGCTGCAGTGAAAGATAGGCATTAGCAATGTGCTGTAATCATAACACGGCAGCAATGCCAAGCATGCAGCCTAAACCTGTCGGAAGAGTCGAATTTCACTGTCAGAGCTTGAAGAGGTACACTCTTACAGGCAGAGGTACCATGAAGAGGTACCTTCCTATAGAAATGGGAAGATCTGATTTTTGTATGTGTGGGGGGGATGGTCATGGTCATATCACAAAAAGGGGTGTAAAGGGCTTACAAATATTGGCCCTAAGGGGGATTAAATGAGGGGACATCATTTTAAATGTATGATTGTCTGAAGCAGTACAGGCATGTAAAAGTGAGTGTGTGAGTGTGGGTACACTCTGTGTGTGTGTGCGCGTGTGTGTGTGCGTGTGTCTGTGTGTGTGTGTGCGTGTGTCTGTTTGTGCGTGTGTGCGTGTGTGTGGGTACACTGTTTGTGTGTGTGTGTGTGTGTGTGTGTGTGTGTGTGTGTGTGTGTGTGTGTGTGTGCATGTGTGCGTGTGTGTGCGTGTGTGAATGTGAGAGGAGTGTGTCGGGACAGCTGAGAGCCAGCGATGCCCTTGCCTAACGAATGTGTGCCGGTCAGGAAAGCCGCTGCTATAGCAAGTGATGACCTGCAGATTTGTATGTATTCATAGCAGAGGGGCCGCGAGAGAATACTATTTTTGTCACCGCTCTGTAAGTGCATGTGCATGTCTTCTTTTTATGAAGCAATCTGAGACGCAGTGCCAGGCCAGTCTACAGGTCTGGGCTTCCACTGTCCTCCCTCTAAAGAAACACTGCAACCTCACATATGGCAGGGAATACATATCTCCCTGAAATCTGCCCAGAGACTTCATGCAGATTTCTGACGCTTCAGTTCAAAGCTACCCTCATATCTCCACAGATAAATCTAGCTGCGCGTTTTCCAACAACACACAACATTACCTTACTTACACCGCGTTTGCTGGTGTCCTTACCCAGGGGGGAGCTGCTATGCTTTCATTTACTTAGCCCATTTACAACTTGATTTATACCGAAGCAAATGAAGTAAAGTGCAGTGCTCAAGGGAACAAAAGCATTGTCCCCCCATTGTGAGTCAAACCCAAATACATTCCTTTCAACAATAACAATGGCTTCTTCTAAAAGAAGTTGTATTCTTGTTTTTTAATTACTCAATGTTGGTTTTTAAGTCAACACTGCACTGTACAACTGGAATGTCCAGATGGGCAATCTCCTTAATCACATTAAACAGGGAATATTTACCTCTAAATAAAACTTAAATTAGAATGAAACACCTAAAAACACATAACTGTCAGATTTATTTAGCAGACAGCAAGAAAACAAGAGCAATCCTAAACAATTTATAATGCAGTCTTTCTCCATTCACCCCCTGTAGCACATTTCCAGTAGCAGAAAATGTGTGATAACTTTCACAGACAGTATCTGTTAACTACCATCTATAGTGTGTGTAGTAAAATGCTTTGTCATATATTCCATTTAACAATGCAGAGCCAGCATTAGCCATTTACCACCACTGCCCTCAGAACAGGAACTAGACTAACAAAATAAATATAATATACTGTCATTTGGCAACCTGCTTGAACAACTTACCTTCTGATTTCTCTGCCTTAATAAATAATGCCATGTGAGGTTATAATAAAGAGCAACAGAACAATGACAAGAAAGGAGAGTGAAAGTCAGACGGAACCCTCCTATCATTGTGACTGCGTGTCACCACGGAACACTGAATGGAAAAATACTAACAATATTGCTGGGAGTAATAAAGATCCCTGGGAGTAATAGAGTTCCGTGCAAGTAATCTACATCCCTGCGTGCAGTATTGTTCCCAGCAAGTAATACAGATCCCTTGATGCGAAACAGATCATCCACAGTGAACATCTGACAACATATCAGACATACTTGTATGATAGTAGACCAGCATCACTGCTGCATACAGTGGGTACAGCAGATGGCTGTGGGTTCCATCTTCAATCAGGGACGCCAAACTCAACAACATATGCATGGCCCTCTGGGAACTGAGTGTGACACCCACGATTCAGAGTTAATAGTTTCAGCCATTTAATACTACAGATATGATAATGAATCCTACAAAATTCATTTAGGATTGGACTTCCACGTCAACTGCTTACAGCTAATGTGTAGAGTAATTCATCTCATGGGGCCAACACTGAAGCCCATATCCACATCTAAATTAGGTGTGGCTGAAAGGGGGTCACTCCAGCTACAGCTGGATACCTGATGCTTAAAGAGGCCAGGGTATGGTTACTCTACAACTGGCTGAGGTAGGCATGTTAATGGAACCGAATAAGAAGGAAACAGCCTGCTACAATGTCAGTTTCAGTGCTGTTTCCATTTTGCATGTATATCCCAACAAATGTTCAACTTTCAATTAAGCCCTTACAAACTGTCCAAACAAAGATGATACTGCACTCAGTATTCATAACTCAACTCATGTAGTCCCCTTAAGCTTTGTTGTTGAAGCAACAAATGTTTTACACGTATTCTGCAAACTCAGATGCAATTACATAGCATTTTGCATTTCTATTAAAAATACATTTACTTCAATTTGACATTAACTGTAGTTCATGCGCTTCACGAAGCCGGCGTCTACAAGAAGCTCTCAAAAGCTAAAAGGCAATTATCAGACCGGAACTGGCGAGAAATAAATGCGGGCCTTTGACAATGTAAAGAGTTCAGTCATGCCCAGGAGCCTCAGGAGCTGCGCTGCTGAATGGTTTCACTTCTGATCTATAATTCAAAGGGGCACTTATGAGAATCCCAGTGGAGTTAAAGACTTCAATTCCAGTTTGAGATCAGTAGACTCACCAGCGCAACACGGCAAGTGGGACTTCCCTGCCCAGGCACAAAAACATAGAATATTAAAAAAAAAAAAAAACAGAATGATACTAATACAGAAAGTTACTGTAATTTAAAACACTGATGATGAGGTCCGATCTGGGTGTGGGTACACTGGGGCAGGAGTGAGTGGCCCTGGGGAGAGAAATGAGAAGGGTGGCCCTGTCACTGGTCTGGAATGTGGGGATAGGAGATTGGGCAAGCCTTGACACCTCTTCCACACCCACACCAGAGAATGTGCTGGGAACAGATTGAAATGCTGTCACAGACGTAAGTTGCAGGTACTGAAGGCCCAGCACTTTGCTGTTACATTTTGCTCTATGCAGATCCTGTTAAAATGGTCACTCATAAAACTTCAGTTCATAGGTTTCATAAATGTAGCCATAATACATTTATGTAGTAATGTAATCACTTTAATGTAGCAACATTAAATATTGTGCCAGGAGCTAAGAGGAATGCATCTGTTCTTTTTACCCTGTCTCAACGAAAAAAGAAACACCTCGGTGTAAACAAATTAATTAATACATTCACGGTACCTGAACACCAAAACATAGGGGCTTTAAGAGAAAAGTCCCAGGAAAGAAGCAAAGTCCTTGCCCAGGGATTTCCACGTCTTGCTAAGGAGCACTATGCTTGTGAAACCTTGAAAAGATAACTTCCTGAGACGTGTGAAAAGGGGTCATGTAAATAAATCACATCATTACAGGCTTACAAGGAGTGACAAGGAGGATACTGCAAGGTCTGGAGGGAGAGGAGATCCGAGCATGACGCAGGATTAGAGATAGGATTTTTTTTTTTTTTTTTATCCGACATGTCTCATCAGAGAGAATATGAATTGTGTTATAATGCAGAACTGAATTTAATATATTCTGGTAATAGTCTTCAGCT
The DNA here is from genome assembly GCF_013368585.1 of Megalops cyprinoides. NCBI lineage: Eukaryota > Metazoa > Chordata > Actinopteri > Elopiformes > Megalopidae > Megalops > Megalops cyprinoides. The sequence goes on along the minus strand of NC_050588.1, from coordinate 35,627,524 downwards.
TTATTTTGGGAAAACAAAAACACTTATGGGTACAGATCTGTTGTACACATGGACTTTGTATGAAATGTTCCACCGGCTTATCACATCTTAGTTCTGCCCAAACACTGCCCAGGGAAAAATGACATTGATTATTTCAGTAATATTATTACCAAATTATCATTATTATTATTATCATTAAATGCGAAGCTTTACCTTGGTTGGTATAGTACTAATGAATGTACCAGCTTTCCAGATAATTTGAATTCCAGCATAGGCCTGATTTCACATGTAACATCTCAAATATGTAATCATGCAGCCTGCATAATGTGCAGATATGATAATATTCATTTGCTGAGCGGTTAATTCTCACACCAACATGTAATTACATACTGATGGGCCAGAAGATCTGGTCATACGGCATCTCTTTCAGCAGATGGTACCTCATACTGGCATCTGTGGAATAACTAAGCAATAACCAATCTGATCATACTAACACGGAGGGGCTAAACCCAATAGACGGCTGAAGTTAGCATCGCCTGATTGTCAGGCGGTTTGTTAGTGGTCAGTTTGTCATACGTTACCTACATCCCCATTCCTCTTTCCTGATTGAGTGGGCTGGACTTCCTCAAAACGGGAAAACAATAATGCAGAGAGACCAGAGAAGAAGAAGAAAGGTAAAGGAAAGGAAAGGAAATAATAAGTCATATCTCCAAATAACTGGGACCTGTACAATTCCTGAAAGAACAGCACGCTAACTAATTCAGCATTCGGGTCAAAGGTGACTGGGAAAGGTACAGAAATGGCACAGGCTAGATGACAAATCAGAATGGAAAAAAGAGACAGGGGTCAGAGTGTCTTTTTTTTTTAGACAAAAAGACAGAAATAGAACAAGAATGATTCACTATCATATCCTCAAAAAGGACTGTGGCATTAAGGGACGTTCCACTGTAAATGTCAAGTCATATAGCATCGGAGCCTGACAACTTAACAGCCAGCTTGAAAAGTTCTGGGACATCCAAAGCTGGAATATTCCATGTTCAGCGCAATTATTTAATAATTCATACAAAAGACACACATGACATGGAATCGTACTGCTCTTTTTCTGATAGAAGGGCCTCTACCTAAATCACCCTATAATGACATATTGATCTCACATTCTGTCTTTGACCAAAATACAGACGATATTTTTTAGTTAAAAAATACCATGGTTATCCATTTAAAGCAGCATCTGTGATTGAGATGCTGACAGACCAGTTCGTTTTACTTGTTTGCATTGTCACTTACTGTCAAAATGTGGTTAGCTAGCTGACTATACAAAAATGCAACAGTTTGCTGTGCTGGGCAAACAACAGCCAGCAGGTACATGAAGGAACATCTGTGGAAAAGCAGGATAGTCTGACAAATGTTTTAATTTGCAAATACGCTTTTACAGTATTTGACTCTTTTTTTGAAATACTCTGAAACAAGCATTTGTTTTGAGCTGTCCAATTACCATAAGCCATTCTTCAAGCAGGTTTCCTCAGATCAATGGGTGTACGCTATGCAGAGGAAAAGCTATTATACATTCTGCAAAAAAATAAATAATGTTCCCTGATACTTGAAAGAAAGCATTACACATACACACAACCCTGTAATACCACTCTACAGTCTGGCACAGGAACAGACAGCAAAAACATTACTATCAGGTGCTCACATTTAACTTGCACTTCAAGATAACTGCCTTTTAAATGATCTCACCTCAGCATTTCCATAAGAGATACTTGGCACAAGAAGAGACAGACAGCAATTCCCACCAGAGCCATACCCTGCCCTTTGTTCACAAGGCAGGAATTTAAATATTAAAATGCGTTTTGCTCCGTAATGAGGGGAAGTTCCACAGGTAGAGGCCCCTCTGACAATGTCAGGACTCATCCCTGCAGATCAGGAGCGTGCCTGTGGCGGCTCTTCCATCCGTGATTGCTGGAAAATATATCCGAGTGACAACACTGGGGACCCTAAAACCGACGCGTGGTCACCGCAGAAACCTCCTGCAGATCAGAGACGCCCCAAAGGCCGTGATGTTCCAGGTCATTCTGGGTGACTGCATTCACCAACTCCAGAAGCACAGATATAGACAAATGCATCCAATAACGGAAACAAAATGAAATACTACCAGCTAGCTAAACAGTACAGAGTCGCTAGAGTAGTTTAACTTGTGAGGTAGCTGTGTAGGTACTATTTAGACCACATCAAGCTACAAACTAGCTTCCAAAGTGTATTAGCCTGCAGTGCTTGCAGCTGCTAGCAGTCTGAATGGTATTCAAACTGATAAATTACTGCAGAAAGACCGTCTAATGCAATGCAGTTGGTAAAACCAGCATTGCACAAAAGGTACTTTTGGTACTTTAATTATGCACACACCATTGACGGTGCGGGGTGGGGACGGTGCGGGGTGGGGGTGGGCGGGTGGGGGGGGGGGGGCGGTGAGGATTTAGAAACGAGACTTCTGTTGCACCTCTCCTTGGAAAAGCTGGCATGAACTCAGAGTGACCCAAGAGGAGACAGTGACACCCCCCCCTCCCCCCCTTGTTCCACTCAATGGCTCCTTGCGGAACCCCGTCATCCGTCATCAGAGGCTCCATTCTAATCTCCCCAGACACATGCATGCACAGCGGGGACGCCAGAAGATAGAGGCACAGACAGCTGACTGATAAACCCTGCGTGGTGACCATTTCCCTGTCCATCAAACGCCACTGTCGCAGACCGTCGAGTATCCATAAACCCCCCCGAGCTGCAGCGAAGAGGAAGCAGATTAAGTCCACAAAGGTCTCCACAAAACCGCCACAGACGAGCAACACAGGACGAAGCTTGGCATCAAAGAACCTTGCTATACGAGAGGAAAGTAAAACCTGGTGTTAGCTGTTCCACTTTGAAAGCCACTGTCCCTGAATGTTACCCGCAGCTAATTTAGATAACACTACACCCCTATGGCAAGGAATACAACAAATACCAACACGGCCATTTCAGACTCATTTGGTGTCAGTGGCACGAAAAATCAATGTGCTCTACATAGAATCTTCACCATAATTAATTAAAACAGCAACCGTTAGCTTCACCCAGTCAGGTTACAATGACTGGCAACACATGACTGCCTTTACAGCATGCTCAGTTGTGCAGATCACATGCTTCCAGAGACCAAAACAAGACCAATAAATTAATTCACCCAAACGCACAGTATCGGTTATTATAGGCCACATGGAAATAAAAACATTTACACACAGATTCACACAGCAGAGGAAACACTTATTCAAAGCCAAGTTGGTTTATATATGCATTATTTTTTGTTCAGTGATCCTGATAATTACCTTTCAACACAATGCAGTTGGATGGGATACTACTACTACTACAGATGCTGTATTATGCCAGTGTTGAGCTCAGCTCTGTAATGCATTTGAAAATATGTGCTCGGTTCCTGTTAAAATAAATGCAACTGGGTGTTGAACTGAAATTATGAGCTTTGAAATATTTGAGACTATATGTCCACATTTGCAATTCAATTTAATTTCATAACAAAGTCACCTGCTGGCTTTTTTGTCTGGTTTGACTCTGAATTTCTTGAAAACCTCCCCCTTTCACACACGGTCAATATACATTTCAGCTGACAAGTAAATGAACGCTTCCGAAACCTTCGCCCCTTTCTTCCCTCTCCAATTGAATTATTGAAAACATTCTGTCACTTACACTTGGTCTGAAGGCCCCTTTATACTTCTGTGACCGGAAACAGAATAAAGTGGCCCTCTAACTGGCTTTTGACCGCACTTTCTGTATAGCATTTGGCCCCGACTTTGCAGGAAGAGCACGGAAAAAGCTATTTCTCCCCCCCCCCGCTATTGATTGCTGAAGTTTTCAGCGCCTCTCAACAAGAGATGCATTTATACCACAGTCCAGTGTATTAAAAAGACGAGAGTGACGCGCCGCACAAGGAGGCCAGAGGCCACAGTGCAGTCGCATTACTAATCGAAAGGAATTTCGTCCTCAAGATGAGCATTCAGATGATCTCATTAGAAGCCTGCATAAACTTCCACAGATCTCGCCGTGGCCCTCGGTGGATTCCAAAGAACATTACTGCAACAAAGCCCCCTCCTTGTTTCGCCTCTTGTGCCGTGCACCCAAGGAAATAAAACGACCATAAAAGGACTGTGGCTGTTTATTTCGGGAATATTACACTGAATGCTCAATAAGAATCAATGATAAAGGAGGTACTACTCTGCGTGAGGAACCAAAACAGAAAGACCTAGATTAAGCGTGGACTCTTTTATGTGTCAGTGTGGTAGAATACTATTATGATAATTCTTTTTCTTCACCACCACAATAGCAGAAACTAATTTTAATGTCATTTTGCCTTGTTTCTTACCATGACTTTTGAACATATATGGCGTTAGCATCAGGGCAAAAAAAACCCAGTTATCACACAAACATAAAGCACACAAAATATAAACAATTTACAAGTTATGACATTAAGCAGTGAGAAGCAGTGTTAAGAAGTGCATGACAATTGCATAATTACTAAGGTTTCCTCATGTCTGCATTCACTCTCTTTACATCAAAGCATGAGGCTGACACACACGCACATACACACAGATGACACCGGACGTTCAGTGGATGAAACCTTTCCCCATTTTTACAAAGTGAACAACAACAAATCAGTCCCCACAGAACAGGGCAAAAAGTCTCTGGTTCCAAGTCGTATTCAAACACATCTGCTGGTGTCATGTTTACCCACAGTGTCAATGCCCACCCCCCCCCCCCTCCCCCTCCCCCAAACTACACAACCATCAAGCTCATATAACATGGTTCCTCTTTATAACCTCATTTTTATGGCTCACGATTGGGACTCTGTGTTATAGTGGCTTTGCTTTATGCCAGATATCACTTATGGTAATTATGCATGCGTTCACACCTAAGTTCACATGACAGTGTTCAGAGATCACATGGATCACATCATCAAAAGGAGATGCTAAATATATAAATGTGTGAGCATTTCTGTGCCTTAGGAACAGCCTGATGGGAAATTATGAGGGAATCTGTCAAAACTGGAGACACAGACAGCTGTTCCTTGCACAGTCACCTAATAAATAAATCTCTGACTTTTGTACCCTGATAAGAACTAGACCATTACTGTGCTACAGAAGACTTTGTTGTAATAGAGTAGCACTGTATGTTACTGTTTTCACTGTGTATGAAAACTGTAAAAAGAGCACCTCTACCCATTTTGAATGGAATGAAAGCCTGCCAATTTGTTAGGTGTCATCTGATTTTAGATTGAAATTACCTCTTCACCTGTCTGAAGCTGACCCATCCATAACCTCTCATGCTATAAAATTATGTGACTTGAACAGAAAGTGAAGTGACTTCGGCAAGTGAAACAAGTACACACACACATTACAATACATATAACAACATAGTACGATATTTGTGCTCTGAAAGTTCAAACTGTTTGGCTAAAGAGAGGGCCAAGATAGACAAAAGACAGACAGCTAATCACTTTCACTTGTCTGAAAGGAGAGGAAAAGAGTGATCAAAAACAGTAGTGCACAGCAGCCAAGTCTTTGCATGGGTAAAGACATGGGGCATGCCCACAACGCCTGTGTGTGTTTTGTGTATTGGGGGATGGATATGCCTGTTCAAGGGGACACAAATAACAAAACTTTCAAAAAGCTTTCAATGTAATCCAGAGTGCATGACCAGATGGGGACACCTTCTGAACAACCATACTTGTAACTGTAAGCACATTATGGCTTTACTGAATTTACATTGGTTCCATGGGTTACCTGAATTTTCTGTGGTGTGGCTGCTGTTCTGTTCTATGAACAATACCAACCCATAGGATCCAAAACAACAAGGGAGATTCCATCTCTAACTACATCTACCAACCCACCAAGACAGGAATCTGGGGTATTGGTAAATACTCCATATAAAAGATAATTATTATTACCATCATTAATTCATGCACACACTCTTATCCAGAGCAATCTACTAATAATCTTGATACAAATATAAACACTTTATTATTTACATACTTTTAACTACATTATTTCATTGCTCACATGACTAACTGACTTGGCAAAACGCTCACCTGGGTAGTGATACTCTGACGAAATTTCAAAAATATTCTTGTATCAACACATACAAGACTCGCTTTAGGTCAACTACCTCAATATTTCACATTATGAGTCATCGTCATTCGCATCGTAGGAAGCTTTCCCGTGTGACAGACACCATCAAAAACACAGTCCAGGCATGCACGGGGAGAGAACACTGACTAGGCAGACATTATCGCTCTTAATAATGGACAGGTCCCCTTTTGAAAGCATACGATATTGCAACAACAGATTTGTTTCCGAAACCTTTTTAAATCTTAAGTTTTTTTTCCATCAGAAGCACGACCCTTTTATCTAAAAAGTAAAGGACGATCAGCACTGTTCTCATACAAGCCGCATGGGTTGAGACAGTCGTTTTACCAAATTACAATCAAGTTCCAGACAGGAGCGTCATCTGGGCAAACGGTGCGGCGGCAGAGGTGAAAGACCCAGATGTTTAACTCGTCGCAGTCCGTGCAGTCAGCGGTTCACGATTTGAGTTAACCTGAGTTGGAAGTTTTGGTCTTCTGTTGCCATGTATAGCTAGTGTTGGCGCACTTGTTAGTAGTGTTGGCGCATTATTTAATTTACGATAAAACGACATCAGAACACGACTTCACTAACACAACGACGACCACAGAAATAGTGAGTAACAATGGGAAGGTGCAGCTAAAGGTTACAGTAGATCTCTTTCACAATGCTTCAACTGTATCTGGGTGGTTAGGTAAATGCACGCAAATCGCTTTAGGTTTGTTGATATACACGTAGTTGGTCTGCTAGTTTAATGAATGAGGTTCGCATATTCCACATAGTTACAGTTACACCATCCGTACATTCACCTTAAATAGAATGTTTTTTTTCCCCATGGAAAAAGTAAGCTACCGAAGAGACGTTACATGGAAAAGGAAGATTTAGCTGGCTACCGCCTACGACACATTTTTTCTTTGCGTGAATGGCAATGGGTAGTTCAACCACACCATTTTATATTTTGTTGGCTAGCCTGCATTGATTCATTTCGAGCAGCTGCTACTTAGCTCAATCCGAGGAAGAAAAACACACGAGAGGTTACAATGAATACGAAAACAACAAGTTCATTTCAAGCGAAATCTATTTCAGACCTGGTTTTGTTGAAAAATAATGATTTCAGGGCAAACAATAGCAAACCGCAGAATATGGGGAAATAAAATAAAAACTAACCGAACACGACGTGAGCCCACCCGATAAATTTGTATATTTATGTTAAGGTATACTGTAATATTTTTGATCAGGCGTAGGTTATAGATACTGCTAACTAGTCTGCACTTACTCGGCTGAGCACGCTGTAGCTGCGGATTGCAAATACTAGCCATTTCCTAACACAAGCTTTCAAATCGACCATATTCAAACCAATAATAACAAAAACCAAAATCTCACCTTTGAAGCGCAAGTGGCTTGGGGTTTAGCCCGGGTCAGACAGATGCGTAGCGTGATTTGTGCGTGTGGACCAAAACAAATCTTCATTCAGACCGCCATCGAAGAAGACCGGAGAAATAATAACCGCTTGTCGCTGACACTGGTTCACAACAGACAGGCAAAAACTAGGACCGATGTGAAATCCCATTCAATGCATCGACGGAGCGTAGTGAGGTCATGACGGGGATCGCCTGAGGAAGCAGCTGGCTCCTCTCTTTTTGAAGGCTGTCAAGTTGGTAAAAATCCCAGGAGCTGTGCAAGGGGGGGATGTCAAACCCCCGTTGAGCTAGATATTATACTATTGTGCATAAATGAACAAACGCACGCAAATGACAGTGTTGGGCGTCAAATGTCGTGCAGCGACACAGCACTGCTGAGTCTGATATGGTAAAAACAAGCGTCGTAGGGGGAGAGAGCGATACCATTCTGTTATATTGACGGAAAACGCCAGCGCATAGGATAAGGGGCGGAGATGCTATGTTTTTTTTTTGTTGATGTTGTTTATTGCGTGGCTAGCTCAAGACAGGCATCGAGGGCCCCATCCGTGGGACAGTTCGCATGTTCGCTGCTTTTGTATGCGTATTGTCGTTTTAGATTAGGAAGAAGCCACGGATAGAAAATTGGGGGTGTTAACGATTACGCGCTGAGCAGCGCCACGCTCTCCTCAACAGTCAATCAGCTGAGCTTCATTATTGAAAAGCAAGCAGAATTTGAATGTGTGGCTATTATTTTCTTTTTGCGATTATTTGTCGTGCATTCATAAACTTCCATATTCAGTTTGTTGGAAGACATTGTCTTATTAGAGGGGGTATTGAAAGCTACTCTTACAATGTCTGTTGTATGCTTCCCTAACTTTTCTTCGGTTACAAGTGTCCTGTTAATCTAATTTGCATTACAATAGGTTTTTATACCAGAGTACATTAACGCTCGTTTAGGTCTCTGATATTAAAAATACAGTCTACCAAACTGTCGTGTTAATTTGAACAGGCGACTCATATGGCCATTTCAATACGCTCCTTTCGACCAGCTTCTTTCAATCAAGTTTACAGACATCACATTCACCAAGCAACTTCACGAATTTTAGTTATAACAAAAATCGGATGCTTCAAAGATTCATTTTTATCTAATAAAATACTTGTACATAATGACTTAAAACTCCTATGACAACCATGCATTTAAGTGAGATAAATATGCGTGGATCGCTGCCAATTGTAGGAGGGTCCGTTGCTCGTTACCCACTTGTGGCTAATGAGACCACTCCATGCTGATGATGACCCATTTGATTGAGTGGGCTCGGTGCATATAATTCCAGAGTTCCAAGCACGCCTCAAATCTGGTAAGAGAGGCCAAGATTGAAAGAAAAAGAAAGAAAGAAAAGGAGAAAAAAACCAGAGGAATTCTTTGATGGTTAGGCAGATAACATTGGTTTCTGCTTGGCCCAGAGTAATGAGTACACCCTACTGGTCCAAACACAGGCTCCAGCTGGAAATAACGTTTCTCTTTGAGATGTGTATGGTATAGTGTCAGCCAAACACAATCCTTTTTGTCTCTTCCCATGAATAAAAGCCTAGCCTAAAAATATAAACATTACAATGTCAATTTTTGTCATCCACTTTCACCTCCCACCTGCCACGTTACAGCCTGCTCAAATGCTAGTCTGATACATTGCTTTCCAGACAGGCCATCCACGTCAATCTTATGTGTTACTGTTGTGAATGAATGCGATTCCTGAACTGACATCTAGTCATTTACACACAGTTACTGCTGTGTGTATGCCAATATAATTTGTATATATATATATATATATATATATATATATATATATATATATATACACACACACAACGACAACGTGCATATATATGCAAAACAGAAAATGTCATTCACCATAAACACAAACAATATCAGAATGTAAAATGTGAGTGGGGAAAAAAATAATGATAGGATTTGTGGAAACAAAATGCACAGTGCTAGCCTTATTCCAGACAATCTTCTTATGTGAGTACAGGGTTTAGCTGTGGAGCATGAACGTAGACGTGTGGTTAGTCAAAGCCGGGGTGAATATTCCTGGTGTTAAATTAGGCCTGTTGTTGAGGGTCTTTTTCATAAAACTAATGGTGTTAAATCCATATCAACTTATTTAGCAAGTGACCCATTTGGAGAGCGGCAAGAGTGCACTCTGCCCTGGAGTTGTTTTTTTTTTCCACAGATATTCTTGTATTTCATTTATTTTTCCACTCAGCTTGAAGGCAGAACAGTAACTTTTCTGTGGGAGAGGGATTTCATTATCTTTCCTTGTTCACCTACATTAGACAGAGCACTAGAATCCACATCCTTTAATGTCTTATGATGAAATGGAACATTACATTCACTGCATAGTCACCGCTGCGAGTCATGAGTGAGTGAAGAGGTTTATTCTCTTTCAGAATCTGTCAGAGTATGTTCTCAGAATATTCCAGTGGTCCTTCATTCAAGACCGAAACTATAAGTGCATGACTCAACACGCTACTTAGGTTCCTCATAGGCTTTCCAGTTAATGAAGTATCGCCGCCACATCTGATCTCATCCCCCCTTCTTAATTTACTCACTCACTCACTCCCTAAATTATAATGAATCAAAGTATAGCCAGAGTGAATACTCATACAAAACAGCAAATCATTAATCTTAACTTGATCATAATGTAAATAATCACTTGAGATGGCGTTCAGATCAACCTGTCACCATCACTTGACCAAGAATGAAACCGGGATTCTCATTTTCAAATTCAATAAACACGTCAGCTACAGTATTTAAGTATTCAAGTTTGGGAAAAACTCATGGCCATCTCCTACCTGGTTTTCACCCATAGTGGAGGGCTTTGTCACAGCAAAGATATAGACAAGCTGCAACAGGCTACCCAAGAATAGACTGTAAGGCAATACACTCTCTCGGAGGGTAGTGACGACAGAGAAAGCACTATGGTCATGTTGCCCCCTCTCCAGCTCCTGTTAATTTGCATAAAATATACACAAGTCATTTTATGTCAGCAAGGTAATTTCTATGATATCTCTTACTAAGAACAGCTTTTAAATTGTGGTTTTGTTTTACTGTGTTGGATGCAGTAACTACAACCTTTATCTTGAGTATGTAATTACAAGTTCATTTCTGGGTCGTGAAGTGAAAAATCACACAAGGAACACATACATTTAAGTTACATCTAATGTGTTTACATATGATTTTTGGACAAAAAAGCTGCAAATGACATCAAATGCTACCATTTTCATACTAAAAATAATCTGCGACTGTCCAGTAGGCAAAAATTCGACCCATTCGATGACTGACTAGAGGGCAGACATTGTCTTGACAATATCGCCCTCTACTGGGTAGCTGAGGAATGTTTGCTCATTGAGAAAAATAGACAATCTTGTATCACGTTACTTGCGACCTGGCAGAAGCCGATACATTAACCGTACAAACGCAATATATGATTTGGCACATTTTCATAAATTACACAAACGCTAACCACCACAAAGAAGCAACGGAGGGGATTATTCCAAAATTTTTATTTTATGTCTCTACATTACAGAAACAGAAAAAAACTTGAGTGAAGCTGATATACATGGGGACGAAGTGAGCTATTACCTATTCAATGTGTCAAAAAAGACAGACGAGTCTATAACAAGGCTATATTCTAATTACAATGAACGGGACAGAAGGATTGCATTAACGTGTAGGCCTAAAAAACAAGATCGCGAAGTTGAAAATAAAAAACAACATTACTATATGATTTCAGCAGATGAACTAACATTTCGAAACGTCGTTGGTAATGATGCATCAAAACAGCCTAATGTAAGCAACTCTCCTGTGGGGTTTTTCCACATCTTGAACATTTTTACATGAAAAAAAAATTTCAAAGTGAACTACATTCTCTACATTCAGATTACTACAAAGTCGGCAAACAATTTTTAACATTTTTCATCACTCATAATGAATACTATCTATTCAAAGTTGCATTCAGTGAAAGAAAACATTAGAAAAAAAAAACACCAAATAAAGCTAAACTGGAAACAGAGCAGAAGAACAGATTATTGTGATCTATATGAGAAGAAACGGGATAAACTGTTGTGTGGAATCTATGTTGTTAGAAATATACAGTTGCTACAGATACCAGATGCATTAAAGCTGGTGTGAGTCAGTCAAAGCCAAATGTGATTTTAGGTGAATATTTGGCTTTGAAAAAAAAAAAAAAAGTCGAAATGGGTACACGGAGTTGTGTTTCTTGAGTCTCTGAAAGCTTGAAGCTGTGCAGCAGATCATTTAGATGCCTTTGCATTCTGACACATTGACATAATGTCATACCATGGTCTGACACACTGCAAACAAGTATTTCATTGACAGTGTACTGTATATTGTATATAGCGCAGTAAAATGTTGCAAAAATGAAAATTAAATGCATAATTTGTTCAGGTGTTCTCTCCGCATGACTTGATTTGTCACCTGCACACAGGTAGCAGTCCAACATGATGGAATGTACCTATCTGAATGGCAACACAATGCAGGGCAGACAGGCAGGCTTTGGGGCAACGAGCAAGAGACCGTGGGAAAGAGCTGTACAGGAAACAGGGTGGAGTGCAGACAGACACTGTGCAGGTTCTGCTGTACCACAATATGCGCTCACTTTTGGCCATTGCCAGGCTTAAACTTAACCTCAGAATCCAAAGAGAGACTGAACAAAAAAAATTACACATATCGAGGTATAGCAAGGTAATGATAGTACCCACAGTGCTCTGACGCAAAACTGCACCAGCAAATGTAGCTGCTTCCATTTATACCATCCTGTTTATATAAATGAGCTTTTTTAGAATGTTTATTCATGAGCTGTTTTTCATGAGTACAAGAGCACAAGAGATTTTTTTTTTTTTTTTACAACCATATGGAATAAAACAGCGAAACGAGTTTGTGCTGCAGAGGATTGATATGTTCCATACTGAATGCGTCTCAAAAGGTCCCTGTTTTCCTCTTCCGCTTTTTTTCCTTTAGCCTGGAATGTGTTTTTCTCAGCAAACATGAGTCATATTACATTGCTGTCATATAGCAGATGCTGCAATTTCTTTAACACATTATCCATTCATACAGCTGGACGTTTATTGAGACAACTGTGGGTTAAGCACCTTGCCCAAGGGTACACAGCAGCAGTGCCCCAGTGAAGAATTGAACCAGAAACCTTTTGGTTACGAGCCCTGCTCCTTACTACTACAGCGGATGACAGTTTGGCGAAGTTGCCAGACGCTTGAAAGAGAAAATAAGACCTAAAATGAGCTAAAAACGAAAAACGGACGCTGCTGTGAAGACCCTCTCTGCCACGCGCGGCTAATACTCCCGGTCGTCGTTGTCCCTGGGCTCGGAGGACACGCTGGGAAAAAGGGCGTCGCTCTCCAGGGACAGGTCGCTGAGGCCGGCCATCTTGTTGCGCAGCAGGAAGTGCGTCCGTCTCTGCAGGAGGCGCTGCTGCTCCTGCTTGAGCTCCAGGTAGGAGCGGGAGAAGGTGTGGAAGATGGAGGTGACGGGGAAGGCCATGAGGAGGATCCCGCTCAGGATGCTGCTGAGCGCCACCACCTGGCCGGGCACGCTGCGCGGCACCATGTCGCCGTAGCCCACCGTCGTCATGGTGATGACCGCCCACCAGTAGGTGGCGGGGATGCTGCTGAACTCGGGCGAGGCGGCCACCTCGTTCTCCATGAGGTAGAGGAGCGGGGAGAAGAGGGCGATGGCCACGCAGAGGAAGAGGAGGAGCAGGCCGAACTCCCGGGTGCAGCGGCGGGCCGTCAGGCCCAGCGTCTGCAGCCCCAGGGAGTGCCGGGCCAGGCGCATCACGTACAGAATACGCAGGGCTCTCAGCACGCGCAGAACCAGCCCCACCTTGTCCAGGTAGCTGCTGCCCGAGCCCAGCCGCTTCTCCCCCATGGAGGTGCTGTCCACCAGCAGCGTGATGTAGTAGGGCAGGATGGCCATGATGTCGATGAGGTTGAGCGGCTTCCTCAGAAAGGCCAGCTTGCTGCGGTCCTGGATGAAGCGCAGGGTGAACTCCAGTGAGAACCAGGCCACGCACACCGTCTCCACGATGAAGATGTTGTAGCACATCTGGGAGCACTTGCCCTGGGACGACAGAAAAACACCTGCGATTATCAACTGAGAGCGGGATGCGTGGAAAACACAGGTGGTGCATCACAGAAATATATCATCCTCATTATGCTAAAACTGGTACTGATGCTCCCTTGTTGTCCATTATGAATTCCTTTTGATAATAATATAGACATTTCAGGATGCTCATAGAGTGAGATGATGAAATGTATGCGTGGTAAAATATTCACTTTCATTTAAGTTGTTTCCTGAGACACATTGCCCTTGGACAACAGAAAAAAACCATGGCGATTAGCAGCTGATAGAGGAATGCATGGATACAAATGGAACATCACAGACTAGTCATAACAAACCTACTTTATGCTAAAACTGGTACTGCTGCTTCTTGCTGTCCATTATGGATTCCTTTTGATAATAATACAGATATTTCAAAATGAGTGAGAAGATGAAATGTATGTGTAAAATTTTCATTTTCATTTATTTCCCAAGAGACATAAAACAAACGACATCATAAGCTATGACATGTTATCAGTCACTTTCATAACACTTAAGGTCTCTGAAATAATTCTGGCTGTCTTGTGTAATGGACTCTCACCAAGCACATGTGTAAACGCCAGAAAGTAACAGGTGAGTACAAGCCAAGAGAAAAGTGTAATATAGTATACATCTGCATGTCTCTAGGTTTTCCAATAATCTAGAAGACCTGTGTTTTATTGATGACTGAGAGTAGGTACTGTACTGCAGTTCAAAAGTCAGAACATTAATTTTCAAATTCATTAGCATTATCAGTATAACATATCTTCTGTATAATTCATAAATTTCTCTTCTCTGACTGGGTACATTTCATTCATTTCATATTTGCTCTAAGCAAATTATGAATTTTTTATGAGGAGAACTTCATGATCTTTGGAACTATATATGGATCAAGCCAAATAATTTCAATAAAAATAAAACAATTTATGACATTAACATAAAATAAAAAGTAGTGGATGTGAACTGAAATTATAAGTGCTAAGTATAACAGAATCCAAAACATCGGCATAATCTGTCTGTGCTTATTTCACTCTAATGAAAGCAGTATTACATATTTGGCACTAGAGGGAGATGTGGCATTACAGTTGAATGACGTATGCAAGGTAAACTATATTTGGAGATTCTTCAAACCATTCTCGAAAGAAAAAAAACATGTCTATTTAAGATGCACACCCACACCAACAAAGTCTCAGAAGGAAATTACATTTTTAGCAAATAAAACATGAAATTTGAGTGACATTGCTAATAATGAATTATGGTCCCAGTTATTTGTCATTATGAACCAGTTGCTGTTAGCACTTCACTATCAATAACACTAACATGATTTTATAATATAAATAATACATATGCTTCAATACCTGTGTACATCTGCATAACCATGTTCTTTCTGTATATAGAAGGAAAGGTGCAAAGGGTGACCTACGAGTCATGACATGACCGTATATCTCAGATTGTCCTATGCAACACAAAACTTGTGATTTTATTATGAATTCAGCTAGTTCACAACAGGGAAGCAGAGACAAGCGAATTGGCTGAAGCAAGTGCATCACAAGTGATTGATTTAATTAGAAATGCACAGAGATGAGGTCTTTCAAACTGAGCATAAACGTCTAATTTAGTTTAGTTGTATCCTTCCTGGTGAACCAATGCACCGTAGCAACAGGCATTTTTAAAATCGACTAACTTATAATACTTGGTGCTGGTTGCTCTGCTTGCATCAAGCTGCCGTGGGTACTGAGGTTTCGGGTCTTACTCCCAAGCCCTTCCTGGATTCCATCATAACTTCAGATAATGAGCACCAATAAAATCGTCTGACAAAAACCTGAGGGCAGTCGAGTTCAAATTTGCAAAGCAGCTTTGAATGAACTGAGCTTAAGACATCTCCTAGGAATGTGGTGTTCCCTGATTATAAATACATCAAAGCCAGCCCAGTACACTGTAGATCAATGTCTTCCTCAAGCACTGTAATAAAGGGAAATAGATCCATCACCATGGCAACTATTGTAATTGCAACTATATCAGACCGCTCAAATTAAACAAAGTACAAAGTGATTTCTGCAACACCTGAGCAGATGTAAATTAATTATGCCTATAAGCAAAATGAGAATGTGCACTCCTCTCTTTTCAACGCAACTGAATCATTTGGCAGCTCAGTTGAGCTCAGTTGTAACATTAATCCGTTTTTAAATTAAATGGATGAAAAAAATCTTCAAATGAAACGTCTGGAACATGGATAGGTAGTTCCATAAGATAAGTATTTTCTTATTCCAGTTTATCCTTATTCAATACTCTCGAGCTCAACAGTGCAATTTCATGCATTGCTTTTGATAAGAAGTCACAGAGCTTAGCAATTGCCAAGATGAAAATTTTGGTTAAATAATAAAAAAGTGGTGCATGTTTAAATTTGTCAGTCAAAGCTGGAGACACACCGCAAAGCAAAAGGGCTGGTCAAAAAATCAGTGGAGAAATAATGTTTTCCTAAAAAACAAAAAAAATATATACAATGCAAACATCACCTTACTAAAGCTATCAATAAATTTGTTTGTGGACAGGTTTAATTTCAAATGCTGGCAAAGCATTTCAGTACAGAAAATATGCAGGGCAATTACAAACTACTGACTGTATCAAAGACTTTGTTACTAAGGTCTGGGATGGCAGTGTAGCATAGCAGTAAGGAGCAGGACTCATAACCAAAAGGTTGCTGGTTTTATTCCCAGCTGGTTCACTGCCGTTGTACCCTTGGGCATGGCTCTTAACACACAATTGTCTCAGTAAATATCCAGCTGTATAAATGGACAACATGTAAAAATTGTAAGTCACTCTGGATGAGAGCATTTGCTAAATGCCAATAATTTAAAGTAAAGTAATAATTAATGTAATGTAACAGCAGTCTGCGGAGGCTTTATGGAGCACGCTTACCGTCTCCTCCTCCTCCCTCATGGCCGGCATGGTGCTGATGGAGAGGTTGACGGCGGTGATGGTGACGAAGAGCACCGACAGGCAGGCAAAGATCTTCCCCGGCAGGCCCGAGTGGGGCTTCTCCACCATGTCCCTCAGCCGGCCCATGCACAGGCCCAGCCGGGAGTCCTGGGCCCGCGGGTCTCCGGCGCCGGCCCCGGCCTCCAGCAGCTCCTCGGCCCGGTCCAGCTCACGGCACTCCTCCACACGCTGCAGGAGCCGACGGCGGCAGCACCACTCCAGGCTGTCCTCGGGGACGCCCCAGTAGCGCAGCTCCTCGCGGAACGACAGGGCGCAGGTCTCCCGCAGCATGCGCAGCCGGCCCGCCTGCAGGAAGGTGACGATGGTGCGGAAGGCGCAGGGGTTGCGGTCGAAGAAGAACTCGTTGCGCGCCACGTCGTAGTCGTCGCACACCCCCATGATCTCGTCGAAGCTGGTGCACAGCTTGAGCCGGCCCAGCCGCGTCAGCGGGAAGTTCTCCAGCGTGGTCCAGGGCAGCTGGTAGCGCAGACCCCCGACGTTGATGATGGCGTGGAGCTTGCGGGCGCCGGGCTGGGGGTAGGGGCCGGCCTCGTCACCCGGGGGCAGGAGCTGGGCCCTCTTGTAGAACGCCCCCTTGAGGGCCTCCCTCTCCTGCAGGGGAGGACCGTTGAAGGAGGTGTCGGAGGCGCAGCTCAGGGCGCTGTAGTCATAGTCCGAGCCGTCTCCCGCCAGCAGAGTCATCCTGAGCCCTTGCTTTCACATGCCTCTTGTTGCCATGTACTATTACATCGCCACCTACTGGAGGAAAGATGAGTGTGCCGTGTGAAAATTTTGCCAATGCAAGTCTCATACTGTTCCAAAACTGTACAGTACACAGGCCTAGCACTATGGGGTTGCTTAGGGGTGCATTGCACCCCCGGACAGACCTATGACTTTTTGTGCACCCCCGTGGATTGCAGTTGCACCCCTCTGTATCCTGGCGCCAAGCCTGACAGTACAGTTGAATATTGTGAGCAGGAACACTCATGTTCATTTTAAGTAGAACCTTCTACCAGGAAAGAGCGCGCTGTCTGCGGTCTTAGGGCATCAAGGATATTATTTGCACTGAAAGGACCAGTCGTTCACTGTAGGAGCGCACAGGAAACGCGCTCTGCTGAGACGTGATCAATTACCTTAGCACGATGGCGTCACATAAAGCAGCCCTGAAGAGCGCTGAACAGCGTGTTAAATTTGAGCAGAAAATTCAGCTAATGTTGAGTCAATGATACTGGCGAGCGTATTTCAGAAAGGGTGGCGGGACCGTTGCGATGGTGATTGAGATTTTCTTGCAGGCTGTTGCTATTTCAGGAGCCCCTCATAACACTCTGAACACACACCAGCTGCATGATAATTACGCCGAGTGGAGCCGTTACGGCGCACGTCACAAACAAGGCAAGATTTACCATTCAAACAGAGCAATGCAGACATTAACATATTATACTAGTTATTTACAATAAGATCTTGTGGCCGTAACTTCATTTTCTTCGCGGGCTGAAGCTTGCGCTTTTTTTTTTTTGTGAAAGTCCTAATTACCTCGTAATCGGCCGTAACATCGGTGGTCATACTTGCATTTGGATTCAAAGTTAATTCACTTATTACGGGGAGGCATATTTGCGTGTCTGAGATGAATGGCTGAGTCTGGGGACATTAAGCCCCGCGATCTTAGCGTGAGGGATGAATGCGCTGCTCTGAAATTCAAGCACCTGCGTCACTGCGCGCTTATTAAGCACCTGCAGAGTCAGGCACCGCCGGTGAAACATTGCGCTTGCCCTTTTGTCTCTAGCCTGTCAAATTGCCGTGAACTTATCTTCTGGGTGAAGTGAGCTGCTTTATGCGTCTTTCCCCGGTCTCCACTGTGAACTGACGCATCTCTCTCCCCCCCTTTCTCTCCACGGAGCTCGGCAGATTCCACCTGCAGTTCACGCGTTTCTGAGAGATTGGAGTGTCGGGACAGGTGGTGTTGAGACATTCAGACAGGCGGTGACTCGGAGCAGATAGCTCCAGGCATGGAAAGCTCCCGTCTGTCTGAAAGCATTTCATTAGCGGTCTAGTGATGGGAAGGGGACCTACACCTGTGTAACGTTACACGAAATCATATGACACGGCTAAAGCAAAGCAAAGCTGACCTGTGTAACTTACAGCAGCACAACTGAGTACAGATGTAACATCAAAACGTGAAGGTACAGCCTTGCCGTCCACGATATTTTCGTGTGGCATTAAAAAAAAAAAAAAAGATCATTAGAAATGAATTTTTGTCGTAATTTTTATCCTTCGGGGTATTTGTGAGGCTCCGCTGTTATGGCTGAGGAGGCTTTGATGGAAGAGAGATCCAGGGAACGCTCCACAGCAGATTGCTCTGTGGTATGTCCCCTCGGCATCGCTATGCGACGGCTGCCAGCAACAGGCCCAGATTGCGTGTGACTCAGCCCTGCACTGCCTCCAGAGTCACTCGCCTTCTCGTGATACTTCAAATTTGGACTTGGTCTGCTTGAAGATAAATGGTGATGCCTTGCAAACCGTGGACAGTTGTTTTTTTTTTTTTTTTTGGTACAAACCAATAGCTAGAGACCTATACTTAGGTGTACAAATCTATAATCACTGCATATTTTCCACAAGTTGGAAAATTACGGTTGTTAAAGATGTCTAGACATGTGGGTTCTCATCACGGAAGATATTATGCTTATCCAGAGCAACATACATCAATTACAGGTTTTTACAATGTTACCCATTTATACAGCTGGATATTTACTGACGCGTTTGTGGGTTAAGTACCTTGCCCAAGGGTACAGCAGCAGCGCCCCCATGCGGAATCAAACTGGCAACCTACACTGCCGCCCATCTAAAGACTGGGCATGTTTCTGAACTGAAAGGTATCGTCTATCCTTGACCCTTTGTGTGTGAATTTACAGGGCTTTGCCATCCTCCATGTATCAAAGCAGGTCTTTCCTCCACCTGAACCGTTAAGCCTCTGTTGAGGACATTTCATTCATCGTAGGTCATCTGTCCACCTTCTTCAAGGATGGTTGGCACAACGCAAGGATAGCCACCCATCCAGTCAGGACAAAGTCCCGTCATTCATTTTCAGACTACATGACTATGGGTCCCCACGCCATCTCGACTAACAAATGAAGTAGCTAATGATAACACAGTGGATGCAAAGAGTGTAACTGCTGCTTCCTGGGTTAGCCAGCAGGTGGCCCCAGAACTTCCCGTGTTCTCTCATTTAGTTAATGTCTTTCACCGCTGTTGAATAGTTATTGTTTACACCTGTGTTCCCTATTATTGAAGCCATGCCCTTTGTTCATGTATTTGCTGTCTTGAGCCTAGTGTGTGTTGCTCAAGTCTTTTTTGTATCTCTCCAGTGTCCAGTAAAAGTAACTTTGTTTTCTTCGAATGAAACCTCTTGTCTTGAGTCCTCTCTGCATTTGGGTTCACCCTGCTCCTCATCACAGTGGGAATATTGCTGCTTGGCCAATACAAAAATTGCATATGGTAGCAGCATCATAACGGCTTGTGTCTCGATTCTGGCACATTATAAATCAGAAATGTTCAAAACTGCTCTCATAGCCTTGTGAGGTACCTTCAAGGTACTCTCTTATTACAGACTAGCAATGTCCTGACTAATTAAGGGTGGCGTGGTACTAATTAGTGCTGCATTCCCTTGTGCCCTGTCAAAGTTCCCAATGTGGCTCTCTCAATCTGTTCATGTATGAGTTATGCACATTGGTGCTGGATGAGGTGGCTGTCACCCTGTTAAACACTCTGAGATCCATGAAAAACACTATACTACTACTAATAATACATTAATAAATAATAATAATAATAAGGGGAAGAAGTAATCTGCATATTGAAGGACAGAGGGGGATCCTTTCTAAAGGAGGAACTGTCACGTGTACACAGAAGGCAACATTTTAAAGGATTTTGATAGGTGATTGAGGAAAGCAGATCAAAACCGCTGCATGAACATATTGCATTATCACAGCGTTAAACACGGGGAGGAAAATGGGGTGGGGGTCAATATAATGGACTGCATCGCTTATCACACGCTTCACAATCATAACACTTTCCGGTTTTCAACAAAGTCTCACTCGGAAGGCGGCACTGTAATCTAAGAATGACACTCAGAGCCTGTGATTTCTTTTCACTGTTTGATTTGAGACGAATCAACCAGCATCCACCCGTACGCTAATGAGCGTTCAAAAGTAAGATGACAGAACTCCAGCCCATCTGTTTCTCCGCTGATCACCCCAGCTCCGACCAAGAGGCCAACAGAAGCAGAGGAATAACAGGCTATCCGCACTAAGCGAAGTCGCTTGGATCGCTGTGGATGCGTCTGTGCTTCCTGTTAATGACCTGTGCCAGTGTCATCTGTTTCGCCTGCATTCCCTGATATCTGACTAATCCTTTGCCTACTCAAAATGATGTCTCCTTTCCCCTCTGATTAAGGCCATCTGCTAGCACAGGAAGGCAGACTGAACACGTCTAACCAAACCCCGCTTTTGATAAATAAGACCGACGGGGCCGAAAAACAAGTTCTGTCCCTTTCAAATTAAACCAATCCGCATTTTGAAACTCAAAACCGGAACGGGGCACAGAGCAAGCAACTGATTTGTCATGCATTTGTCATCGCCAGTGTGCTTGAATATTCTAAGCTATTCCTGTGTCACTCTGTTTCTTCTTGGACACTACAGTCTGTATGGAACTGCGGGGAGCCTGGACAGAATGCCCATGTACTAGCAGAAAGCACATTCTCTCTTATCTGTGTAGTAATGGCTCACCATCCTACCAGGGTATTTTTACTTCTTCGAACATCTCAACCAGAAATAAGTAACACACACATTCTAGGGGGGCAAAAAAGCTTTTCTTTTTTTTTTTTTTTTTTTCAAATGTGAAATACATCGAGGAAACGACATTTCAAAGGAAAAGCACTACTGAAAACTCTGGAGTGGTGTCCACTCCACTGGACATCTGAGGGTCCCTGGTTTTCATTACATTACATTGCATTGCAGTCATTTCGCAGACACTCTCATCCAGAGCAACTTACATGGGTTATAATTTTTGCATGTTATTCGTTTATACAGCTGGCGATAAGTACCTTGACCAACGGGACAAGAGCAGCGCCCCAACAGGGAATCAAACCAGCAACCCTTCAGTTACGAGCCCTGCTTCTTACCATGGTGCTATGACGCAGACATGTAAGTACAGTCAGCTGTATAACCCATATCAGTGATCATATTTTTCAAGTCATCATCAGCTAACAAGGATTTTTTTTTTTAAACAAAACAGCCCCAAGCAAATGATGTATTTCCTCACTTGCACTTTCCAATACACCTCTGAACCAGTTAGGCTAATCATCTTCTCAGTGTTCAAAGCCTGACAGGAAATTCTGAAGGGCACGGGCAAACTTGGCCCTCTATATTTTGTTGCTTCACACAATGTACTGTGACAAAGTGCCTTATGGCTTTGGCGCAGAGAAGGGTGTCGATTAGATGTCATGGAGATATGAAGCTTTGAAAAATGTCAAAAAGCAAGATTATTATGTACAATTTACTCAGTCCTTTTAGAGAGCCTCATCCTACGAAGAACTGATATTTTTGGTCGCATTGGAGAAAATCATTGTGCATCCTTTTAAGATGAAATTGCAGTTGAAGAATGAAGTGATAATGATTGGCATAGAATAGATTTAAACAGTCAACTACATTACAATCTTGATAGTACATTGTGCTTTGCAATTGATGCTCTAACAATAGACTGAAGATACTGAATCAGATCGTCTGTAACAAGAAGTACGTGCATACAGTTGGCACACATGTAACAACATTAAAATGTAGATTGAGTACTATTTTAAATTTGAAATGTAGCTATACATGTTCACATATGAAACTAATTCAATTAACAGTAGTTGATTTTGATTTTTTTTTTTTACATCTAAACACATCTAACTGCATTTCAAATTTACAACAGTACTAAATTTTCACATGCAGTACCTTGCATGCCAACAACATGCAGCTACTTCTTGTCAGATGTGGTCTCAGTCATGCATTTTCTGTCTTGTTAGGAGATAAAGCGTAATGTAATTGACTGTTCAAATTGCAGCTCCACATCATGTTCTCTTCATTGGTCTTTAATTTCCACTCACATCCAGGAAAAGATTGCTGCAATTACATGCATTACCCAATGCATAATACATGATTGTGCATTTCATGTAATCAGTCTACCCTAACAGGGAATTCTGAATGGACACCAAAAAGTCAAATGTCAAAGCTAATATCTCTGAACTCATAATTACCTCATGGTGGTGTATTCAGCCCAAGCCCACTGTATAAATTGGCACCATATTCTAAGAAAAGAATATGGATTCTATTTGGTATTCATTTGCTCTTACCGATAATTGGCATATGTGGCTATTGTATTCTATAATGGTACGTGTTTCAATAAATGGTGCTACAGGCATTGGGACATATATGGACCACCTCTATTGGATGACAAAATACAATAATAAGATATTATACATTTAACCCTATAAATATTAAATTTTTAAGCATCACAGTGTATTAATCATGAACAGACATGTGCGCATTCAAAGTATTACTGTATGTTAGTAAACAAATTACTTTTAAATTCTCCACTAAAACAATAATAAACAAACCAGCGATGCAGAAGCCAAGTGAAAAGCTTCCTCACATTATATGCATTATTATTATTGTGCAAATGATAAAATCACTAATATTATTAGCATTCAATTCGTAGTCTATTTTAGCTGACCTTGTACTTTCATGGCAGTACATTTGATGTACTTTGAATACATCTTCCAAATATTGTAATGACATTACATCACCTTAGCGCTTTATTTACAATGAAGTGACTCAGAGCTATTTAAGCAGGTACTTATACTTGAAACAATACTTATACTTAATTAATGCTTTAGAGTAATTGCAGGCTTTCAGTCCTCCTGGTATAGGAGCATTCTCATACCTCTGTATTCAAACCAAACGCTGAACCATTCACCAGTACATAATTATGATGACAACATAGTTGTGGTTTATGATTT
Source organism: Megalops cyprinoides (assembly GCF_013368585.1). NCBI lineage: Eukaryota > Metazoa > Chordata > Actinopteri > Elopiformes > Megalopidae > Megalops > Megalops cyprinoides. The sequence continues at coordinate 35,603,791 of NC_050588.1, read as the reverse complement.
TATTTTGTTGTTTGTCATTTTTAACGTCAAGATGATTCTAAATGTCGAACAAGTAACATATAAGCTTCTGTGGAGGAAGAGCTGAATTCTCTCTTCTAAGAATGCAATGGCGATAGTCTCTTACGCTTGTGTTAAGTTTCATAATTAAAGCATAATGGTGTCAAAAGGAGAGCATACTGGACTGTGTCATGTACTTTTGCTGTGAACAGTACAATCACCAAACTCCTGTATGTACTGTAAATGGACACCAATAATGTACAGCACTGAAAAATCTTATTACTGAGGCAGTGGATGCTTAAAGTGCCATGTGTGTCTACAAAATCATTGAAAACATAACTCGAATTTCAATTAAAAAAAAATGTTTCTTTTGCAACGTTCCTATTCCATTATCTGCAGGCAATGCAAAGCAAATGCCTTTGCTATATTTGTGCCAGGGCACAGGAAACTAGATAGCTGCCTCCAACACTCATCATACATTTGTACAAGTTTAAAAAAAAACTGATCAATCTTGTCACATGGTTTTGTCAGAAAAAATAGAATGGGGAAAAACAATACAAACCACATAAACGTTTGACTTGGACACCTAATGATAATAATATCAGCAATGAAGAAGGACTCCTATCCCATTTGCAATTAACAGCACGTACTGTTTGTGACAACGACACTAAACTAGATATATTTAAAGTCAACATGTCATCTGCAGTCGAAATGGAAATAGCAACTCCCCTCTACAGACATCATTACACACATTACAGTTATGCTTTCCCCAGCATACAATGATTACATTTCATACCACCTTTATTCTACATTATATTACATTCATTTAACAGACACTCTTATCCAGAGCCACTTCCAGCACAAGAGAACAGAAGTGTATCCACTCCAGCTGTATGAGCAACAGTGTCAGACCAGATCTTATGAGCTATTACAGTGACTAGAACATTTCCCATTTTTCCCCCAAGTCAAAAATATTCTCACACCAAACTGTAAGACTCCGAACAGATCGCTACCTCTCATTCAAGGAACACTCAGCCAAATACCACCCCAAAATGGTAAAAAAAACATGGTCTATTGATTTGATTGATGTACCTCAGATGCAACAGACAGAAAATAATGCTCAATTCTTTTTTTAGTCTTCTGAAAACACACAGAATTTCAGTGTGTTCTGTTCACTCTGTTCTGGAAAAATGTGTGAAACCATCAACATGCTGCCAATGATTCATACAAATCCCAGCCACTTGGAAGTCCGACCTGCACTTTATTCTCCCTTGAATATGCAATCAGGGTAAAATTGAAAGTAATAACATACAATAAAAACATTTAGTACGATCAAAACATTCTACATATTAATCTTATTGGGACTTGTTTAAAATGGGAAAAAAAAGAAATACTCACTGTCTCAAGAGAAATTTTTCAGCATCCGCAAGTGGCCAGAAAAAAGGTCTGTGAAGAGGAGAGACCCAGAGTTGTAGCTCCGCTGCACTGATTCCACTCCGAGTGAGGGAGAGAGGTACCGTGACTACGAGCAGGTTACTTTATGATAATAAGCAACAGGCTACAGCCCAGATCTACGTCTCCGGGCTCTGACATCACCAGGAGGAAGTGCTATTATTCTGAGAGCTTCTGACAGAAATCCATAGCAACCAGACAACCAGTAAGCAGGGGATTTCCCCTTTAAATAGAATAAACTCACCCTTTCTAGCACTCATTTTCTTACTTGTTCAAAAAGATCACCAAGTTTGCCTCAGCAAGGAGGTTACACTTAATTAGAGAGAAGTCTTAAAATAAGTGTCTCAGCGCTTAACAGGTGTAGAATGATGTGCAAGAATTTCATCCTCTGTGCTGAGATTGTGTTATTAAGAATCTGCACTACTTCTGCAACTGCTGCTACCACAATAATAATCATAAATTATTATTATTATTAGTATTATTATTATTTTACTATATCAGTATTTGCCTTCCTGTAAGACTTTCTCTGTTAGCCCTTCCTCCCCTGTCCACACCAACACTAGCAAATTAAATCTCAGTGAAACAAATCTAACTTAAATCCCAATGGTGCACATCCACTTTCATGTCTGCACCCTGCACATGTCCCCCGTAACCGTCTCTGCCCTCTATCAGCCAGGTCACCGTTACAAAGGGGAAAAACACTTTCAGAAGAGAGGAGGTGGAGGAAATCCAAGAAATCCTCTCCCAGTCTCGCCCCTTCAGCCCCTCATCCTCCGACACTTTCTGCTAAAACATCTCTCTTCCAGGCAGAAATCCAGGCTGGAGCTGCAAACCCATGCAAACTGCCATCTACCTTCTCCCTCCTTCTCTGCCTCCTCCCCCCATGTTCTCAGCCTCTCACCTTCCTCCTCCTCTACGAAAGACTTTGCACTCTTCTTCCAGAATAAGCAGCTGATATCCACAGCCTCTGGCTCTCTACCTGCACAGCCAGCCAGACTCCATACACCTGTACCCTCTCCTGGACTTCCCTCCCTCTTCCCCTTCACTCTGTTCAAAAACTCTCATGTCTCCTTCTTCTGCTGTTTCACAAACCTACCACCAGGTTTCCGGATTGGACTCCCTCTTTCTTTCTTTCTTTCTTTCTTTTTCTTTTTCTTTTTCTTTCTTTCATGCTGGCTCTCCTGAATCTTCTCTATTTCCTTCCCTTTTAATGCCCCCTGTTCCTCCGTCTCTTACTGGCTTCAAACAGTGTGGTGTATAGCACAGCTGTGTGGTGTAGTAATTTAGGAATTGGGCTTGTAACCCAAAGTTTCAATTCCCAGGTTGGTAACTGCTCTTACATGCTGGGTAGGGTGCTTAACCCAGCTTGCCTCCACAAATATCCAGCTGTATGAAAGTCTAATATGTAATAAAATTGTAAGCTATGGAACGTATGCTGTGGATGAGAATGTCTGATAAGCAAGTATAATGTCAGGTAATGGACACATCATACCCTTTCTGATACAGCTCACTTCATCCCTCTGATATTCATAACTAGGTCTAGTATGTCTGGTATACAAGCTTCTGAAATCATACAGAATATTATGAACTTTTTTGACATTTCTGAACTTTCCTGGTGCACTCAAGAGAAATTGTTCACCGCACACAAAGAGCGGGTGTCACAGGATCAGAGCCAAACCTAGCCATCCTCCCACTCAGATAGCAGATTGTTTTGCAGTCGGCCATAGCAGATGATCAAATATAGTATTAGATAACAGGTAATCTTCACTTCATAAACACAAATACATTTACAACATATAATGTGGTTCTCCCCTGTCCTGGCAACATCACACGACAGATATGTGCCCCACCCAGGTGCATACAGCATCACTACCAGGTAAGTGTGACCATCAGATCTCACTCCAGCACTCCGTCTTCTTTCTCCCTTTCCTCATTAGTCCAGTGGTAAATCTCTGGCTTTGTCCTACAGATCTCTCTCAGCATTGCACAGTCCAGGACCCCACAGAGAGCCAATCTGGGATCTACAGGTAAGCGCGGCGGTTTTATCCAGGATTCTGCGTGGCTGTGGAGACTGGTTCACTTTGAGCACACGCTCTGTATCTGTTGAGAGGCGAGAGCTCCTTACAAATGTACTCAGTGTTCTCTCTCCACAACAGCTGTTTGCAACACTGTTTGTGCCACGTCGCCTGGTCTGCGGAGCTGAAAAAGCCAATTCCTTGTATGGGCAGCTCACACATTGCAAGGGAAACAGGTGCATCCTCCCTCTGCCGTGGCAAACAGAGGTTCTGTCATTACCACCGTATAAGATGCACTTTCTTCTCAAAAAATGGCCCAAAAATGCACGCTATGCTATCCTATAAACTGTTAGTATAATTTATTTTATCACTTTGAGTGTTTGCAGGCTAAATAAGCTACCCCAGCCATGTCACCATTTTTCCTGTTTGCTTTTTTAAAAAGTTCTGCTAGATGCCAGGTGTAGCTGCGTGCACCAGACTGTTTACTAACGGCAAGCATATCTGAACAGTTTTAGTTTTTCTTTTTAGGACTTTACAGACTTTTGGTGTTTTGATAAATCATGATAATCAAGTTTATATGTATAGAAATACATCTATTTTATTGTGGGTTGCCATTTTGTTTCTTAACAGTGAGCTAGTATTTATTGATGGTAATTACCAAAGAAATATTATTTTTTGTGCTGTGTTTAACTATGTTTCCATTATAATAAAAGTAAATATTAGCATCACATTAACAAAACATTAAATTAAATACCAACATCACATTAACAAAATGTTAAATTGTTATTTTCATTTCTATTTATAATTATTTTCTTATTTGTCGAAATGATAGTCCTTGTGATACAGCGGTGAACTGCTTATAATGACAGGTACATAAGCTGATTTCCCACCATGCCTCTCTCCCTGCTACTTGTCAGACCTTGTCACAAGCATTAGGAAGCATGCATTGATCTTAAACCACAGCCATACACCTAAGCATTACTGATTCTGCAACTCAAATTACTTCAGATGATGGATTACTGCATACTTCTCCATGCTGACATCATGCCTTACATGGTAATCATTACAAAGAGTTTTCATCGCATTGATAATGTGTAGACGTGAGTGGCACTGAAAATGTTATTCAGGCCTGGTACTGCAGTGCTAAAAACGCTGGTGGCACACTGCATTAACATTTTCTAGATTAATGCAAATATCTGGCTGCTCAAGACATTCAGTATTTTACTATTCAGAGAGAATTATGACACCCCATTAATATGGTTGCGGTTGTCAGCACTTGCAGTATGACACACTCGTAAGATTTTTTTTTTGACCTTAATTTCACTCATACTTCAACATCGTCAAACCTTAATTTTCCTGAAATCGACCTCGCAGGGGCTGTATTGCTCCAAGACACAGCAGATGCCCTTATTAGGTATAGAGTTCTGTTAAAGGCAACCAGAAACTGATAGACGTGACTACCAGACAATGCCGACAGGGTGCAGGCAGTTTTTTTTCAAATCGCAGATGAGTGTCAGTTGTTTTCCTTGTCCCAGCATTGCTGCATGGTTTTCTGCACATTTGTTTTTTTCTGCACAGTTGGTGTTTACCACCAGTCATCAAGTTCACGTTGCGTCTGTAAATCAAAATGCCAATCCATCTGTGATGAAAAGAAACAAACCTCAGTCTCACCAATTCACTTTAGATGGTTAAACGCATACGCACACAGCCCTTGCCACGGACCAGCTACATACAATACTAGTGTCATTCAATGCCACAAGTTTCAACGCTTTCTGTCTTTTTTGTCCATTTATAAAATGAATGAACGGACCAGTGAAGATGACATTCTTTTCTTTATCTTCTGAAGTTGAATGTTAAAGCAAGACATTTTTCATGGATGTGCCCATCAGTGATGAAGTCCATTCAGAAAAGGACAACATTTATACGCAGTCACATGAATGGGTGACCCCCAGGACACACATCATTTGACATACATAAACTCAACCTGAGCATTTTTCTATATAATAACCTGAGATGTGTGAGCATTGCTTCTTATATTTATATGATGGGCAAACAAAAACATCTAAAAACAAAGAAGTGTGGTATGAACACACCTTGCACTAATGTGAGGTAGACATAAGATACTTATGTAAATGTATGGCTCAAGAGTTACATAGCGACCTCTGGAACGTAACCCTTATTTAACTTTGGGACCACTTGCACACAGAAAGCACATTTTCAGTATAAGCATGAACGTGCAAATACAGTGAAACCATCATTTTTCTTTGGGGCTTTTAATTCATAAGTCATTAATACTCTGTTATAGCACAGCTTTGTTATCCTCTTCATTAAGTTCGGGGTGTTTAATGGTACCTCAGCTTTATCTCAGGGGCCATTCAATATCACACCACCCTGTCATCCTTTGTTTCGGTCGAACAGCACAGTCTATCATGGGCTGTTCCCTACTTGATGATATGTTTTAATTTTGAGGACATTTTTACACACATAACAGCTGACATGGTGTCTCAGTGTCTTGGTTATGAACTGTAGGCTTCTTCAGGCTAACAAGACACTTTAGATATAGTCGTTAGGTGTAGGTCTCTGTACCCATGATCTCATGGAATGGATGGCCAGGTGTCTTAAGGTGAGAGAACAGAGAGGTCTACCTGGTGTGTATCGTATGCCTCCTCATTTTTTATTATTATTATTATTTTTTTTCATCTAAGCTCAATATGAATCTAGCCACTCAAGATAAACTAGTCCTTTACTCATCAATAACCAGTTGACACATTTTAAGGCCTTTAATTCATTCATTTTTATTTCCAGAAGTTACATGTGACCTCATTGTTATAATTAATATTTTATCCTTCCTTGTAGTTCATAATTTTTTCCATTATTTTTCTCTTTTTTAAAGTAAACTTAGTCTTGGGTGTTGAGCTTAGTTTTCTCTCACCATACTTCATCCAGTTTCAGCCTTGCTGTGGGTTCTTGGCTTATTGGGTCTGGTTCTAGGTCTGGACCCTGGGGGATCTGGTCTTCTTTGGTCTTCACCAGTCAGGCCACAACTGTCCCCATTTATAAAGAGAAATCCTTCATCAATTATTAAATCTGTTACGGTATTTCAGAAATGGTAGATGAATCATGCATTCACGTAGCCCTTGACACATTTTATGATTACTTGGCCACATTCTAAATGGCTACAGTACAGTTAAAAGCTGAACAGAAATCACACTTTCATCTTTTGGTTTCATAGCGTGTAATTTCAGTTAAACACACCCCTCCCTCCTTCCTCTGGGAGTAATCTCTGGTCAATACCTTCCTGTCAACACAATCTGTTGCCTCTGAAAAGTATAGATTACTGTAGGTTAAGTTCTGGAGGTTACAGTGCATGAATCTGATACAAGAAAACAAATCCAATCATAGATTTTGGCTGGAATTCCCCTTTAATGTGATAGGAGCTGTAATTGGACACTTGCAGGACTAATGCAGGTCTGAGTGCAGGGTGGGAGATGGAGAGAGGTTTCATTCACGACACTTCATCTGTGATCTACAACTCTGAACACTGAAGATCACAGCACTGCTGGGTTAGGTTAGCACTGAGAAGGTCAAAACTTGGGTGGGGAGTGATAACTATACCTAAGAGCTTTAGGAATTGCAACAACAAATGCAAAACTGATGTACATTACATTGCCATTTAGCAGACGCTCTTATCCAGAGCAACTAACATTGGTTTTCATTTTTACATGTTATCCATTTATACAACTCAACATTTACTGAGGCAATTCTGGGATAAGCACCTTGCCCTATAGGGTGCAGCAGCAGTGCAAGCCAGCAATCTTTTGGTTATGAGCCCTAGTCCTTACCACTATGTTAACACTCTATGTTGGATGGCAGTGTGTCTATTTTTGCATTACATATTTGACTTTGACAAAACTTCCTTCGCATTAAGATATTTATGTAAAAAATTAAAAAATATATATGCTTATGTTTATAGATCTCATTGTTTCATGGTGGTAATGACCTGATATCTAGATTGTGAGTGAGCCATGTCATCAGTTCCAGTCCATTCAGTGGGGTCAGTTTTGCAGATATTTCCCCAAATACGGTAAACTCATTAGTGCCAGACCTACAGTAAACCCAGCCATGTGTCTCTCTAAATGGATAGATACCAGCAGGGCCATTACCCAGGTTCATTACAATCAGCCTTAAAAGATCGATTTTCATTTTGAGGATGCTTTCATAAAGTCACTTAAAATAAGCAGGCAATCTATCTCACTGTTCCTGTGATAATGGAAATATCTCAACTTTAAAACAGATGCTGAGTAGCACGAGAAACCTGATAGGTACGCCTGCAAAATATTCACAAATTAATTTTCAGGAAAATAATTTAAAAAAAAAAATTGTAGCCCATGCATTTCCATTTTATACCTACCATTTACAACCTATATAACCTATATATAGGTTACCTATGTATAGACAACCTTGTTCCTCTGGACCACCTGTACATTGGTACCAGTTAACCTCATTCATTATCCTCCCCCTTATCCATTTAACCTCAGTGATTATCCAGATCAAAAGTGGATTTCGGAGTCACAGGCTAATCGCATGTGAGAATATTATTGAAAGCAGTAACCATGCATATTTAACATGTGCCCCCTGCAGAAGATTGCTGATTTTATCTTGTGGCATTATGTCTTTTATTGTTACAGAGTTATTGCTGATGAACAACCACAGGTCTTCTTGGTCTTTTCTGTACTCTGTGTACCACACATCTTTCCTGGTCATTCCACAGATGTTCAGGGGGGCTCAGATGCATCAAAGGTGTCCTTCTTGACATTACTGTCTGGTAATGACTGTACACTCCTGCCCTGACCATCACTCTTTGACTCTTTAGCACAGCGCTTGTAGGCATCCACCACTGTGGCCAAAACAAAAGCTCCGCTCATTAAGAAAGACTTTAGCAGTGCCAGAAGTATGGCTGCTGCCTTCTTTTTTTGGTGTCTCGATGAACTTTGCGGCGGGACTCTGTATGGTCGTTGAGGCCTTGTTGAACAACTTGTAGCCTTGCTGAAGTGATAACGGTGTAGCTGTTGTGTAGCGGCAAGCTGACCTTCTGATGCGTGGGTTGCCGTGACTTGATGTTACTGCTGCAGTGGAGCTAGCCATGCGAAAAAGAACTACGGAGATGGAGCGTGATGCTGTCTCAGTCTTGGCAAGGTGTTTGACACATGGTCTCCCAGATTGCGCCGTCATCACCGGACTGTTTGGCTGTAATGTCTTGCCAGGTTAGAAACTGCTCGTTGTGAAAAACTCAGAAACACTTATCCACCCATTAACTCTAGAGCTGCGTTAATGCCACATTGTTTCAGTTAAATGAAATATACCTCATAATAACTAAGGTAATGAGGCCATATATAATCAAACTTTATCAGCCAGTCTGATAAAGCACTGATAAGCATGTAAGGCCGTAGGTATGTACTTGGCTTTCAGAGATGTTGAGTAGCATGTAGAGAGTCACAATGAAACTCCATCCCTGCAGAATTCAGGGGTGTAAATTAAACTCTGGTTTATTGTCAAGGGCTAGTCTAGATAATAATGTCACATGAATCTTTCAAAAAAAAATAAATAAATAAAAAGGCATCGGGGATTGAGACACAACCATCTCCCATCTTATCACTTCTGCTCTCTCCTCATTTCCCATCACCCACCTCACAGCTTCCCCAAAAGACTGCCAAATCAAATATGCCAATATCCAGTATGGTGTGTCATAATTACAGTTCCTCAATAAAAGGCTCACAAGCACGTTCAGTTATTCTTTATATCTGAAGAAAGTGACAATGCTGTATACATCCTTAAATTCAAGTTTTAACAGAGAGCCATCTCTTTTGGAAGCCACCTAACTCAAGTCAATCAACAACAGCAAGATTTTTTTTATCTAGCTATGATCTAGATTTCGAAATTTCTAGCAGAAATAATCCCTGAAGAAGTGAATGGAACCAGATGATGGGACACGTGATTACCATAGTTAATATCTAAGAGCTGCTAATTATACCAGTAAAAAGCAAAACACTATATATTGAAGTTAAATCAGTTCTACTTTATTTAAGATTAAGCTGGAAGTGTGCAATCACACTCTGCTTGGACTGCCTGCACCTCTGGTCAGTTATGTTGCAGAATGCTCTGCATGAATATGTACACCTTTGAAGTGGGAATATGAAATCCATGTGACAAAACAGTATCATATCTTGCATAAAGAAAAAAAAACCTTGAGTTCAAAAATCCTGGTACAGTAACTTAAAGGGCTTGTTAAATAGAACACATCTAAGATTATTTTTTTTATCATTTTTTAAATTTTTTTGGGCCTTTTTTTATTTGGCAGTTCTATAAACAATGCAGGTTCACTAAAAGAAGAGATTATTTCTGACCAATGAGAAAACAGGACTGAATAGTTGGACAGACACAAGTGCATCGTCTTTCATTTGCAGTTTTTAGGTGCATCACTTCATGTGTGTACCAGTCTAACATAGTTAGTAAAGTTATGTCCTGATTCTAGAACTCTGTGGATTCAAATCCAAGGTGGTTCCCTGTCAATACACCCTCAAACAAACTACTTCACCTGAATTTATTTGGGTTAAAACGGTGAGTAAATAAATAAAAAAAGAGTTTAGTGGTAAGTAGCTCTGGATGAGGACATGTACTGAAGAAGCATCTAATATACTCAAAGCTGAAACATCTTTCCATCAGTCCCTGCTACAGTACCACCTAGCATTGTCATAGGGCTCAAAGTAAAAAACGTTTGAAGTCCAAGTTGCCTTCTGGTTATTACTGCTAAGGGCTCCATGCCTTTTACACAATAGGTTGAGTGGCATCACAAAAGATGTAGAACGCCTTACTTAGTTTGTGTTTGATGTTTAAATTGTCCTGGTAGATGATTCACAGCAGTTAGATTGCGCTAAAAATGAAATTTTGACCAGAGTAGCCAAACTGCTTTGGAAGCTCTTTACCAAACCTGAGCGCACACCAAATTGTGTTTGGGGTAATATTTGCAGGAAAAAAGACTGCAGGCTGAGGTTTGGAGCAGGGGTGAAAGACTGATTTTGGTCAAAGTGACATGTAAAGATGAAGGTTGACATGCAATGTCGGCAAAGTTGATCCGCAGCTCTGCTAGAGATCAGTTCTAGACTGTAACAAGGAAAGCCTGAAGGTATCCCAAAAATAGACGCTGGACAACTACTGTTTTTAATGTACAGTGATCTAATTAGTACCAATTGTTTTTTTTAAACTGCCAAGATTGTAGTGATTGATTGCCCTTTAGGGGAAAAAAATGCCTTTTTTTGGTTAGATTAAATTAAATTTACCATGGCAGATAGATGATCCCACAGAGACAGTAAAATAATTGCTTCGTTTCAGGGCTGTGATTTGCCCTTTGCCTTTATCCATAACAAGGTCCCCCGGCGACAGATAGTTTAAAATAAAAATTACATCTTACATGTATGGCTGGTTTTATGATGGAGATCTCCTGCGGCGCTGGGGAGAGCTGAGGCTTTTGATCAATGCCAGCCCTGGCGGAAAGGCAGAGGAGATAAACAATGTGGTTGGTGTGTAGTTGTAAAGTACAGCGGACAGGGCCGCTCCTTAGCATGCCTTCTTAGCACACCATAAACCGACAATGGCATAGATGCAACCGCATTTTACAAGTTTATCTGTAATGTGGCAATTAGCAGCAAGGGGTACGACAATATAAACGCAGGGCAGACAGATTATGCCTTTATGTTATTAGCTATTGTGAATTGTTTTGTGACCTGATGGTTGTGTTGATTTACGACCATGGGAAAAACTAACTAATAAAACAAGTCAAAACAGCGACAATAATGAAAGCAGATAGTCTTTGTTGTGGGAAATTCAGAGGACAAGAGACACGTCAGTCGAAGCAAAGTATAATGCAGACTGTGATTAGCTGTGTGATTATTTATGATTAGTTATGTGATTAGAAAAACCCCAGGTGAAAAAAACTTTAAAATAATACATCAAAAACAACAATAACAATAATGAAAGCAGATACTCTTTATCGTAGGAAATTCAAAGCGCGTGTGTGTGTGTGTGTGTGTGTGTGTGTGTGTGTGTGTGTGTGTGTGGTGTGTGTGTGTGTGTGCGTGTGTGTGTGTGGTGCTTGTGTGCGTGTGCGTGTGTGTGTGTGCGCGTGTGTGTGTCTGTCTGTCAGACAGGCCCATCTGTGTGTCTGTTTGCATCTGTGCATCAGTGTGTCCTTCAAGGCCTGTTTGTAAAGCAAGCCTCCCAGACTGTGACCAGATTCTCAAAATCACAGTGGCACACAAAATCAGGACATACTACCAAACACATTTCTGCCATTGATTATCACCTTTACCAATACTTAATTAGTTATAATATCTGAGGTCCCCGCTTTTGGTCCATGGCCAAAAAACACAGAGGCCAAAAAAAAAACCCCAAGAGGCCAAATGACGACTCTTTGCATTTATTGTGTTTTAATATGCTGAAACACTTAGCATTGTAAACCTCTCATAATGCAGGCCTTCACATCGTTTTTACTGGTGTTACAACAGAAATCTGATTGACTATAGGCTTCTGTGACGTTCACTCCTCCCAGTGCAACAGCCTGTTGATGATGCAGGACAGTCAGTGATGGATCCAGATGTAAGTACACAAAGTCCTAATGCTCAGAGCAGCAGCAGCTGTCCTGGCCACGCCCCAGTTCCAGTGCCCTACCGATAGCAGATCACGACCAGCCAGGTAGATCTTCACCTGTGCCACCACCTCCATCACCCATCTGCCCCCCCCCCCCCCCCCTTTCTGGTGAAAGTATCCCATTGGCCAGCAGTGTGGGAGTTGAGGGGGGGGGGTCCATGAGGGCCACCCCTCTAGCTGTTCCAGCCAGTGGTCCCTTCAGCTCCAGCTAGATGCAGGACACCTCCCAACTGTGAACCCCAGGTGTCATAAACGAGGAGAGGACTGAGAAAAGAGTGAGAAAAGGAAGAAGAGGGTGGTTCGTTTGGAAACAATCGTGCCTTTTGGTATAAATACAGATATTCTGAAACCTTGTTTTAAACATTTTTGTACTGTTATTCACACCTGTTATGTAATAAATCCACCTTTTATTTTGACATCACTTGTTCCTGTGCTTTAGCAAATCTTTTGTGTGGAACAAAAAAAATTGGCCAGCTTCATCAAAGACTTTTTGAAATAAACTTTTGGGACTTTTTGAAGGGCTCAGTATTAAGTCACCCGACATGTCTTTGGGAAGCAGAGAAACAGCTGCAGGTTCCACTCCCCTCACGTAACATTTTTAATGCAAAATTCAATAGACTTTGAGAGGGTTATTGGCTCAGGTTGTAAGATATGTACTATTAATATGTGAGATATTGCGTGACTCATAAGAAAAACTGGTAGAAAAAAAACTGAAAACTCAGAGAGAGACAGAGAGAGGTAGCTGATCTTCTGAAACAGTAGTCTTTTGAAACCATCCACCATGGCCTTTTCAAAGACCGGATAGATCTTGATTGCTGTATGCACTGTTCTTACCCGCTCCGTTTCAAAAAATGTTTCATCTCACTATGGAGGCTTTATGATTAAGGATTATGTGGTTATTATATTAACGGAGTACTTTTTTGATGTTGGGCTTTTAGAGAAATGAATTTCTAATTGTCAGCACCAGAGAGACATGAAAAGGCAGGTCTCCTTCAAACAAACGCACTTTACTTCAAACACTCCTTGACTACTGGTAGCATCGTGGATGTATCTAAAATGCAAATGCCCACCCTCATACGTATAACAGCGAATATATCCTCATTGAATAGTTTAAAAATGCTGGCGCTTGATATAAGATACTGGTTTAATTTTTCTGTTGATACTACAGAGAAAATATTCAATTTGCAATTCAATATGTCAGTCTTACATAAACAACTGCAACAAATGAACACGAACATTATAGTCCTCCATTTTGTGAATGGAAACATAATTGAACAAATTGAGAGTGTAGCAGATTGTGTAGCTGATTCATTTGTGGTGATTGTCCTTCCTTCAGACGTCATCAGAAAGTTAGACAGAAACAGAACTGCACTGTACAGGCAAACAGTTGGTGACGCACATATTTTCCTCCTCGTAGATGGATAATAATAGTTAACGCTCTGAACTTTGAGGCAACGGTCCCTGCTCTCCGTGACCATGCCCATGTGACTCCAGCATGCCCAAGGCATCAGCAGGCTTTAATGGTTATGACTCACGCAGTGAGGAGGTCCCCCAGGGCATCCACACTGCATTCATCTCATCGCGAAATGACAGAGATGCTAATAAGTGGATCCCCCAAAAGTAGCTGCAGCCCCTGCGTGGTGCATGCTTGCACTCCTTTATTTAAAGGCAACTGGATGGTGGCTAATATCGTGCAAGATGCTCAGCTCTCCATTTCAGACCAAAGCAAGACCTCTGAGGAGGTGCCTCTGGGTAAAACGGTTACTGTGCACTGGAAGAAAAGCCAGGGCCGAGGATGGTGGTTATCACGCAAGCTTGGCGCACTCTGCCTCTGTACAGAACGGTATAATCCACAGCTGAATATTCAAAATTTCCCAAACTTTGTGCTCCATAATGTGGAGCATTTCAATCTCTTAAGTGTTTCCAAAACACACTATGCTTGTGCCACCATATAAGTTCTATTGATATAGTATTATAGTGAATTTAAGTTTAATTTAACGCATCCCGTTTCTTGGATAGCCGTACTGTGCATAGGGCATGTGTCTGTGTAGGTGTTCACACCCAGATGTAGATCCCTTGGTGCTAGCATGAGAGCCCACAGTAAGAATCCCATTTTGCATGGTGAAGTCTAGTCATGGCAATAGGATTTTTCTTCCATTGTCGTCCCAGCTTATGCCATGGGCATATGATATTCTGCATCCATTTGTCAAGTATATTAAGAACATTCACTGGAAATGACCCATTCACTGCTTATATGAATACCCATACCATTACCCTCTAACACATGAACGTCCTCAGTAACACTACTCTCACACTGCCTGCTCCATTTAAAGGGACAGCTTTGCTACTCTATGACTCTGAAGCTGCCAGATGTTTCATCCATGAAACAAGATTGAAAAAAAAATCATAAAAACAGGAACAGAAGCACAAAAAGGCTTGTTGTAAGACCAGGTAGAACTGGAAGGTCAAGCAAATAAAAGGGCAAAAAGGCTAAATCATATAAAGCCTAAGGATAAAACCAACCCTCCCTTGTTCTATCCTGACTTCCCATCCTTTTCCTGTGTCACAACTCACCTTTTAACACCTGGTGGGTGTGGCTTCTCAGTTAACCAATTTAGCAATTATCCAATGCCTACCAGCTACACACATACATTCCCATGCTTTTGACTGTTTAGAGATCAACATGATGATAAACCAACCAACGTTACTCCTCCATTTGTCTTGCTCCACTGGCTCCCTCTAGCTACCCGCATGAAGTTCAAGGCCCTGATGCTTGCATGCAGGACAACCAACAAAACTGCACCTACCTACCTGAACTCACTGCTGCAAGCCTCTGTTCTCTCCTGTCTGCTACACTCTGCTACCTAATGGTGTATGGTGGTCCCGTGGCATCACGGTGTAAAATCACTATCCAGAACTTTCTCGACCATTGTCCCCTGATGGTGGAATGAACTTCCATACTTCATCAGTTCTGCTGAGTCCCTCTCTGCCTTCAGGAAACATCGGAAGGCACAGCTCTTCCGCTCTCACCTGAGCACCTGAAACACTACCACCTAAAGGAATTTCTCACGTCTCAAAACTGTTTCCATAATAAAAAATGTAATCTAATGGTTTCATGCACTTGTTACCAGCTAGCTTGTACCTTGTCTGGCCAACCACTGAAACCTGGTCATGCTTCTAATATTGTTGACTCCTTATGGTTTTTTGCTTGTGTTGTACTCTGCCTCACTTGTAAGTTGCTTTGGATAAAAGTGTCTGCCAAATGAATAAATGTAAATGTAAATGTAAAAATGCTTCTTATGAGGTTTGTAAATAAAAAAAGCACATGGCCCCTACACAACACATTATTACACATGCATAAAAACAAGAAGTAATAAGGAAGACTGCATCTTCACTGGCTCCAAGGATTTTTAGGAACTATGTCAATGAGCATGGAAAAATTTAACTATTGTACCTATGTCATAAACTGATACAACAGCAAACGCACCCTGTAATGTAAATATTTTCCTGCACCCACACACACATAAATTGGCAAATGTTAATTAAGTATAGCTGCTGGAATTACAAAACAGATCATATTAAGAGCCACTGAGAGGCAATTAACTATAAAAAAATTCTTGGCAAGTGTTCGCATTTCTTGCAAAATCAAAAATGCGTGTTTACCTTCCTGTAGCTCAAATTCATAACTAACTTCATAAACAATAATCAAAACCATAACAATCATATTCACATTCATTATATCATAAAATCAGTTAATAAAACTAGCATGGAGGATGTCTATCATTGATTAGTTTCATTTTCCTATTTTCCTTTGACAAGATTCACCTCACATGAAATGATACTGTATTAGCCAATTTGAAAGCAAGCAGCAGATAGTGTATGGGATAAGGTACTATCTCAGATCATTCATTTACTGATCTCAGATCATTCATTTACTGATCTCAGATCATTCATTTGCTTATTAGCCTCTTTTTGATGGTGCTCTTCAGATCAGCAAGAACAGCACAGTGCTGGTGGGGACAGAGCACTGTAATTCAGTTTGCCACTTGCAGCAAAAAAAGGTGTCTAAATTGGTGGATTCTATTATACTTATGCTATGGTATCCATTTGATGGCGAGAGTGCAACCCTAATTGCAATGAAAAGAGACAGCTGGTGCACAATGCGGTAAAAGCTAACAAACAATTGAATCTGAGTCACAGTTTAATGGATCCCACTGCAGATGGCAAAGGGGTGATTTTAATCATTGACTAGAGGACAGCTGAGTGATTCGGAGACACCATAATATATTAGTGTCAGGAGGGCTGAAAAGACACTTTTAACAGTTCAGTGTGTGCGGAAGCATTCGAAAGTACCACGTTTGGAAATACCCAGAAATGCCAAGATGGCATAGTTTTGACAGCACCGCAAAAGTCACATACAAGGTAGAGTGCAAATTTTTTTTTTGTTTTGAATGTTCTTCAACAATTGAGCTTGAAATTCAGATTCAAAACAGTGATGATCAAAATTTAATCAACAAAATTTGTTTTCCCTGGTCCCACCTGACCAACGAGACCTTTCAGCATCTGTTTCAAATGACTTTAGGCTTACAGTTTTGATATATCCAGTCATGAAGTCCCATGTGGGGTTGAATAACAACTGAAATATTGCTCCACATGCATAATAGCTTTGCATCCCCCTCGATACACACACACACACACACACACACACACACGCACACACACACACACGCACACACACACACACACACACACACACACACACACACACACACACACACACACACACACACAATGTTTGTTTGCAGCTGTAGTGACAGCTTTCAATTTCGCAAACAGACACCCTGAAGGCAGCAAAACCCATGTCCAGGTGTCGTTTTTCTCACCAGCCATCAGCATCATGCAAATGCACCTTTTAGCTGAAAAAAAAAAAACCCTCTCCTTCAGGTCTAGAGAGGTTTTACGTTTGTTAGTGGATCATTGATTTTCCTGCAAACAGTCTTAAGTAGTCAGGGTAAATGGAGGCCTGTCAAGTGTGTTTTCCTCCTCCACAGGCTGTCTACAGCTGTGTTCTGGCCCTCCTCTGTGAAACATCCTGTACACAAACAACTGAAGAAGCCCCCTTAACGGCAGCCATTTTGTGTGGTTTTCAGGTGATGCTGTATTGTGATGGAAGTTGCTCTGGATAAGAGCGTTATGGTTTGTGTCCACTCTCAAAGCAACTGTTGTTATGATGCAGTGGCAGGTAACGTTGGTGGCTGCCGTACCAAAAATGGCAACTTTGGCCAAAGGAAACTTTGTAGTCAGCCCTCTAATACATTGAGCATGGCTCAGGGTGTGTATCCGCTTTAAAGATTCTCCAAATGGCCTGTCAGACTGACTCCAAGCCTCTATGGTCATTATTTCATTGATTCATAAAATATGCTTATCATCATAATGAAGAAAACATATCACCATATTTCAAATTTCAATATAGGGTCACATAAAAGAAGTTAGTTTCAAATAGACCTGACATCGAGACTGCCTCACTTGTTCATTTGTTATGTTTCATGTGTTGCATTAAAAAATCACTGAAATTAATAACAAAATAATAATAAAAAAATACTGATTGTTATAAAATAAAAAGTTAAGGACATAACATATATAGCACATACTGAATATTGCTTAGTATGGCATAGTATAGCATATGGTAGCATCTGGAGCACAACAGATGTGGTGACAGTGAAGCTGCTCAGGTGAGACATCAGTACTCAGGGAACTCACCTCAGCGCAGTGTTGACTGAAAGCTCATGGTCTGCTGGCTCAGTAGGTTTACGCCGCTGCACACACCTGTTGGGATGTTTTACTGAGAGCAGGGAGGGAGAAACACAAGCCGCTGTGAACAGCAAAGAGAAACGGCTGGCGTTGTTCCTTCCGGGCTCCTATTGGTGAGGAGACCCCGTAGTCCACTGGTGTACGATGCCTCTTCAAAGTGACTTAAAATGCATATACTGACCCAAAGAGTACAGAGACACACAGCTGAATGGTTACCTTGGTACTGTCTGCAGCTCTGTCCCTGTATAAGGAAAAGGGCTCTGCTTCACACTGCACATTGACAACTGATGTCCCATTTTTCTTGCCATTCTCCTGGGGGGGGGGGGGGGGGGGGGGCATACAAATGATGTACCTCAGCAAAAGAAAACGGTGTGTTTCTTTTTAATGTAATTTTTCTAATATTTGAATACTGAGTAATATATCAGCTTCTTTTCACACAAGCGGCCTTCACGGGCGACAGGACTGGTGAAATTAAATAAGGCTTCGGTTATAAATAATGCTAATGAGCTGAACCGCTCCAGTGTGAGCGGCTGAAGACAGATGGGTAGCCAATGTACACGATGCACTGTCAGGGAACCGAGCTGTTGAAGAGAGAATCAGATAAAGTCCACTCTAATTTAATAACGTGGTGTTCTCACCCATGTAAAAATGCCTTCCAAGGAGTGGATCATTTCTGGTTTTCTCAAGCAAGCAATTTTCATAACTGCTGCACATTTTGCAAAGGAGCTAGGCTGTTAATTGGTATAAAAATGTATTCTCTCAGCTCCTGGATGCACTCAATTCATTAATTTGATTATGTTTGTATGACTTGATATCAAATGTCTTTTTAAATTCCTAGTTCTTGTTGTTGGTACTCTTTCTGGTGTAACCCCGTTCAGCTCTTCCACATGCTAACTGTGTGTGATATTTCACTCCTTGTTTGCAAAAAATTCATTGTTAATGTTATCGAAACACCTCTGAAGCTAGATAACCTGCTGCTTTCAAACACCTGACTTACACAAACTGAAAGCACTCAACTCATCTTTTTACTGTCTCTTGTGCATACACAGACAGAAAACCTCAACAAGTCAGTATAAATGGACGAAACAAAATGATTAAACATTTTTTAACTGTATAGATGTACCTATCCTACTGTAACTACTGAGTTAGCCGCACTGGCCTCTTTTGGAGGAATGTGATATTTTAATTTTGTTGTGGAGAAAATGTTAAAACACTGCAAAAACACAAAGAAGATGCAATAAGGTAGGCTTTGAGAGGTACTTCAGTATTAGTCAATTACACTCAATCCCTGCATGGACCCAGATTATGGCCCCCATCTTTTACCATATAGTTAATTGACCATTAAATCCAGAATACAACCATAACTGTAAAAAAGAAAGAAAAAAAAGAGATCTCTCAGGGCTTCCACTAAATAACCTATGGCACTTTCTGACAGAGTAGGGGAGATACCCTGTCATCCTGGTGAAATTCCCAACCTAGCTCTTCCAATCTGCCACCGAATCATTGCTCCGCAATTAATCGGCCATGCAAAAACCCTTCCAGATCCACCCGGTTTCCCTGGAAATGACAAATACTTTCCCGCTTACTTTAATTTCCTAGTTAAACAAAGTAAACAGTTCTGGTTAAAAGAAAGCCATAAAGCCCGTTATATTAAAACTTTTCACTTTTTAAAATATATGTTGATTAAGGATAATCATTCACTTAAATCGGAGTTGCTATCTTGATAAACTCTCGATAAACATTGCATAACCACCAAGACACCACAGGGGGCGGCTAACACATCTGCCACTCCCCCACCAGCTTCACGGAGCGCAGATTCTCTTGGTTTCGCCGTCGCAGATGCAGCCTGGTTAGCCCGATGCGGCGTTTCTGCCACGGTTCTCCATTCCTGTGCAGAAGTGCCTAGCGCTGGCTATTGCCGCTACTCCCCAGCTGTTCAAAAATCACAGATTTAATTTCACTTCACACACACAGTAAGAGATGCAAATTGGCTGAATTTAAATGACGGGGAAGGTAATTTCCTGGAAATAAGTAAAGGTAATTAAAAAGCACAGAAGTGAACACAATCAATTTAGATTGAAAGTACAGTTTAAAAATAACTTTTTAAAGATCAAGTTGGTGAACTCTTTTGCATGTTATTTGATCAATTCTTTATTAATTGATTCATTCTTTTTATTTATTTATTAATAAGGCTTGCCGTTTTTACAATTTCAACATTTAGCTTGCTCTCACTCTAATTTTGGAAAAGAGAGTGACCAGGCTGGGTTTGTCTATTTAAGCACACCGCTGGTGCATCATGACAGCGCTGTGATGGAGTGTCCGGGCATGCAAAACCTTTTTTTTGGCCTTTGTTTCACTACTTCGGCAGTCTGTTGCCACCAATAAGATTTAAATCATATTTGTTTTGAATGCTTTTAAACTTTTGGTGTGATTTCTTTTCTTTTCCACCATGAAACGCCGTGATGTGTTTCTGCAAGGTGAAGAGCAAAATCGTAACTTGACAAGCTCTTGTTTTCGCTTCTCTGTGATTTCGACCACCTGCGGATTTAATTTTTGCTATAGTGCGCCATCTGGTGGGGGATTAATAATAATGATTACAAATAATATTTACAATAAGACTTACAACTGGGCCAGGTGCATCATCAATGGGAAATAACTACAAATAATTCTAGAATTCTCCATTGCTGAAAATTAAATAAAAACATAGTGTTTGATCCAATGTTATCATATGAAATATTCTGTTGAGATTAGACAATTCAAATGATAAGGTTAAACTAAAATGAATGCCTTGAAATTGTAAATGACACAATGACAAAATGAACTACCTGCCATTAATGGAAAGGTTTACTAAAGGCTTGTTCTAATGTTCAGGTTTGCGTTCTTGCAGAAGTAATCTTACCAAGATGAACTCTGGATTCATTTCCAAAAAGACAAATGACCATATGGATCATATAAATACATATCCATAATGTTTGTTGACATAATTATGACTGCTAGGGTGATTTATTTTGCAATCTTTCTCTTTGAAAATATCATTCAGAAGTGTCACACACCCAGACTGCAGAACTAAATCTATGGTCCTTGATGAAAGTCATCTGTACAGTAAGGGGCCCATAGCGGTTTCTTAAACATTCAGCAGCAGATATTGTTGGGTTTTACTTTAAGATATTGAAGGTGTTGTTACTTTCGATATAATAGACTTTTGAATCTTTTGGAGTGTATCACTTTGGAAAATAGTTTTCAAGTAATTTGTGAAAACCTCCAATTTCTCTTAGTTGCTTGGTGACACAAAAAACATATCTGTTATGAAGCAATAATATTATGCCCAGGTACATGACAAGCTATGTTTTAATGATAGTAAAAATAAAACCTCACCTGGAGAACTTTGTCAGTCAGATAAGACTACTTTGCAGTCTGGTGAACTTTGACGAGTGACTTAAAATTGCACACTGCTATCTTTGTTCTTGTGCTTAAAAGGTCAGTCCGGACAGTGTATATCAAGATGTTATGAGCTTCTGGGATAAAGGTCACATGACTCACAGAACATTTGCAAATGAAGAGAGAGAAAGACAAAAAAGTCCCCCCAGCAAGCCTCTTTTTTCTCCTAACTAGTGATGTAATAACAAGAGGCTTATTCAACACAGAGTTCATTCACAACGTCCTCCTCCACGCAGGGGGGGTGTTTGGAGTTTGGATCCAAAACGAGCCTCCTCCTAGCAACTGGGAGTCACTACATCCTCTGTGCCATCTGAGGCAGATGTAATGGAATCCCTGCCCTTGACTGAGCTGAAAGTCATTTGCATACCTTAACATAGCTCTTACTTTTATATTTAGAAAATCAGAGCCTGTAAATGACCAAGTAATTCAGCTGAGATGCGTTTCCCTTAACACACTTTTTATCACTATACCACGTGTCACAATCAGACGCAGTCAAAGGATCATGAGCCTGTCACAACCTTCACGTCCAACTGTTTGAAACAATGGCTCCCATAAACATACAGTAAAGGTCACGCCAGAGAGCAATTAGAACATTCTGCACTTACCCACACAAAACATTATGTACGACATCTTCGTGGACTAATAAGATGGGTGTGTTGAAAAGCCTTACAATGAATCCCATTTTTTAAAAAATATTTATCAAAAGACTTGGCGCTGACAAAAAGAGAATGGGGTTATGAATAATATCACAGTAAATGAGTAAAAATGTAGATCAAAGAATGCTAATGATTCACCAACTCTAAAATCTAAATAAAATTCAAACATTCCTCTCATTTGAATACTCCTCATTTTAAGAATCTGTTTACAACAATAGAATTTAGCAAAAGATCAAATACATTTTAATCCAGAATTAAATCCGGGATTCTGAAATGTGTTTGTTATTTTGGACTCATTCTCCTAAAAATTGCATGTGTGAATCAAGTGGTAAAACTATTTATGCTTTTAAAATACTTTTTATGCATTTCAAAACATAGACTTATTTAAAGTGCATGTAATGTAGTTCCTCCGAAATATAAACTTTGAGTGATATGACAAATGGGTATCCACTCATAAGAAACTGTAAGATAGATATCATAAGAATATCATGAGAAACCATTACCATTAGTGAGAATGGTTGGCTATATTAGTGCAAGTGTTTTTGCCATGTGGCATTTTGCATGGGCCCTCTTCAGACAATAAAGAGGGCTCTCCATCATGGTTTCACAAGGATAATATGTGTTCAACTTTGTGTGAATAAAGTCAGATTATCTCGCACAGGGAAAAATGTGAGCCATGTATTTGAGTTTCTTCTACTGTATGAGTCACCAGTTTCACCAGTTGCATATGAATGGATGGGAAATATACTGTTAAAATGGAAAAAAGCTGTCAGAATCCACCCCAAGCCAGAATCTCTTGAGCTATGTTGAATTATGCAGGTCAAGTCAAAGGAATCAAACTATTACTATTCAAATGCCATTGATTCAGCATCATTCATGAAAGTAAAATACATTCACTCCTTTTTATTCAAGGCATTTTGATCTCGTACAATGGGTTGCAAATCTTACACAGGTGAAAAAAAAAAGCATTGTCAGAGCACAGACTGTCTGGCTGAATAAGTAAGGTAGGGTACTCGATGCAAACATCACACTCCAGTTTGCATTGAAACTCAGAGCAGGTAATCACGCATACTACAAGTATCCACCTATCTGTGGGAGTGCATAGCACAAATAAAACCTGCTTGACCAGAATGTGTGGGCTGCATACTTTAGATGGCTTCACTAGATAGCTAATGCTAGATTTAAAGAGACATGCAAAGTGAACTGTTTGTTCAATCCCTGCAGTATCCTGGCGAAAGTGCTGAACAAAAGAAAGTAATCACAGCAGCATGAAGGTTTCAGTTTTATTGCTAAATTGTACTGATACATGATTTTTTTTTCTTAGAAAAAAATGACAACATTGACATTGAACTGTTTTAAGGATAGAAATAACAATAAAAAAAAAAAAACAAAACTAATTGGAGTAAATGTGTAGATTGCATAGCAAAATAAAAACTACATTCTTAAGTATTGAGATCAAAACATAATTTTCATTAGTGAGACTTTTCTACTAATATTACTATATTACACTTTTTTAATAAGGTAGATTACATTATTTCTATATATGTATGGATTTGGCAATTAATATATTAATAAGGCATTGGATTAACAAAGAATGGCATACAACTGATGCAGTTCATGAAATATTGATTTTGTGCTAAATGGATATTGCTTTTTATACAGAGATAGGCAGTTGTTTATTTACAGTAACGAGTAAAAACAGGTTGCGGATAAAGACTACATTCAGAGAGAGTGATGGCATATTAAAGGCTATGTTGCACAGTGACAGGATGGGTGTGTGGCCAAAGACAAATAACTCAGTTTTTCCATGTTCTGTATTTGAATAGCATATGCATCTGGCCTTCAAGCTGAAATTTTAGATAACACTTCCAAACAACTACAGCATCCACTTTACTGCAGTATCCTAGAGAGACAGAATCATATAAAAATAAGACTTTACTCATGATTAAGGCAAAATCATAACATTAAACTAGTTTATGTCTGTCATTAAACAAAGAGGAAAAAAACTGCCCTTTGTATATGGCACGCAAAAACAACAATTTCTATATTAAAACAAAAAAAAAAAAACATCTGAATAAGATTCCAAATTATTTACATTGAGGAGGCTGTTGTACAATTTGTATGACACATTTATATTGCATGAACTTTGTTCCAGTTCTAGATGCCTCTATATCTTCTCCGCCTGTAAAGCTCTTTTCAGATAAGAACATTATTTTAACTGTATTTGTAAATTACATTCTAAAGGAATTATAAAAAAAAATCAGTTACTTACAAAAGAACAACTATATAACAAACACAGCTAGAGAGATGACGTTTTAGCACATACACCTCATTTAGTTTTTAATACCAGTTCCATTTCAGATGCCTCAGGTATAATTGTGGGACCTGTTATTTTTCTGAGGACTTTGAAGTGTTTTGCCGAAAGGCTTCTCCTCACTCGTTGTAACACTACTACTATCATGTTTTCCTCACAATGTTGTTAGAACAGTCTAGGCTTGTCCATTTCATGATCCCAAACTTTTGACCTCTGTTAGCTTTACTCTTTTGAACTAAGTGGAAATCATGACACATGGGTTTGGCATGGTTTGGGGTATAAAGCCTTTTTCACTACAATAGCAGGAAGACAGTGACGCAAAACATTTCGATATGTAAGGACAGGAGGGTTTCCTCAAGCGAGAGTCAGGGCCTCATATGGTGCACAGCAAGAATTTGTCGAAGATTTGCATGGTAAATAATTTGATGTAGCTGCCTAAAACGAGAAGATATAACCAATGCTGTTGGTACAGTAGGTTGCATCTTGAATTAGACCCTGTGACAGTTTGCCTACAGACTTAAGATAACAGAACAAGACACTTACACTAGAGTATACTGTAGATACAAATAAAATCTATACACATCAGTTTATGAGGAAATATTTCAGGAGTATTGTCTCGGAATATTTTCAGGAATATTGTCTCATAATAATTCCTTTCAAAAAAAGAGATTTTACAATCTTTGATAGTTTGAATAAATGAAAGGCACTTACATCCTTGTAGGCAACACAAAGAAAAACAACGATCTGCTACATGAGATAGTAAGGTGCAAAGTCACACTAGAATTCCAGTATAAAGATGCTCAATAGCATTTGGCTCTACCCTGTTGTAGCACCTTCTAGTGCCATGCTGCATGGATCTATAACTTCTACAGAACACAATGTCTGGTATGGTTACCTTTTTGATTTTAATTAAAAGGAAACTGATGGAGTTTTAGTGCAAAGGTAAATATAGCAAATGTACTTTCAATAACTTCCAAACATAATTTTCAATAGCAATATTATTAATATGAAAAAAAAACATGGAGTATGACATTCAGCCAGTTTACAAAGGCATTAATTACACTCAAATTATCCACCTAATTAACTTCTGAACACTCTTACACAGAAGGATCAAATGAGCTTGAGAACAGTTGTTGCATTTGGTGTATTCATGTCAAGTATCTTCACAAACATAATTTTTTTTTTTTATTTTAACATCGTAAAGCAACCAGCAACACAAGACACTTCTCTTTGATATTGCTGTTCCATCAGAAATGGCTTTGTGTAACCGGCTTTGGTCAGAGCAGATTCTTGATTGGTGATGCTGCAAGTCCACAGTGCTGCAGCATGCTGCTATTTCAGTGCTCAAGATGAAAAAATTATAAAACTGGCAGGACTTCATATGCACCACTGGCAATTCAAACATTTGCCACGTACACACACACACACACACACACACACACACACACACACACACAAAACAAATCAAAACAAATCAAATACCATGTACACCATACTAATCTTTGTGACCTAGGACACAAAAAAAGCAAAATGGACACCTCTCAAAGACCACAGACACTTTGATGTTTTTTTTTCTTTGGTGTACAGCTTTAGAATATAGAGCAACAAGAATGAGAAACGTGTTCATGCAAATCAGTTTCTTTGATTTGTTTGACTCCGATAAATGTTTCCAACAGGTAACTGAGATGATTGGAAACATCTTGATACACAATAAACCCATTTTTTACACATCTCCACTAGCTGTCCAATTAACTAACACATATAATCATGTCAAACATGTTCCGGAAGTCGAAAGTCAAAGTTATTTCAGACATCTTGGCATGAATACCTAGATGGTGAGATCCATTACTAGTTACATGCACTGCCCAGAGAGTTGAAACCTTGCCCATCTTTGCTCATATGTTGCGCATTTCTGTGGACACTCAGTGAGGATGTCATGTTGCTTTGTATTTTATCTGTGACCCAGTAGGTCTGTAAGCAACCAAATAAGGCACAGTCCTGTGAGTTTAGACATAGACAGGGTTCATAACACAACAAAGGGAACCCAAGGCAGAATGCATTGCAGTGGTGAGAAAGACGGGATGAATAAAGTTTGGCTGGGATTGGCCGGGAGCAGTTCCTTGTCCTCCTCTTCCTCTATGTCTGACCCCTGCCGTGGACGGTCAGGTCCTTCCTTATGATTTCATTAACTGTAGAGGGAAAACAAGGGCAATGCTCAAGGACTGGAGAACATGAAAGGAACGATTCACAGACCATTCCTCCAAGCCACATACTGTACTTTCATGCAGAAAGACAAACTGTTCCACCTTGCCTTACGTTCAACTGTTTGAAGTGGCCTTGACATACTGGTGCACTGTGCGTGCACCATTCATAGTTCACTTTGAATATAACTGATAAAATTGTTCTCCACCAGCAATGAGGGCATCTAGCCAACTCTGTCTCGCTCAAAACAAAAACATTTATAGGCCTTAGAACCCTAAACCTTATAACCCTACTTCCATGAGACATTTACATGACCTGGCAATAGGGACATACTTTGTTGTACTTCTGTTAAGCAATTTTTGTGTAACACAAGTAGGCCCTCAGCAAAAAGAAAAGCAAAGTCACGATGTTATGCAAACCATAACTGACATAATCACTCTGGAATCCTTCAGGAATGTACCAGCTCCCTGAATGGCAAGGTTTTCTTTAAAAAAAAAAAAAAAAAGAATGCACTTTTCAAATGCAGCCGATCAAAAAAAAAAAAAAAAAAAAAAAAAAAACACTTACAAAACAAACTGTGAAACAATAACCTGGCATACAGGCTTGTAAGTCAAGCTTCAAAAAAAAAAAAAAGCTAGAACGTGAATTTTGCAGTGAGTGGCTGCAGTGACTGCAGTTCTCCACAAGGAGGTGGCGGACTCTCGCTGTGGCCGCCGGTCTCGCCGCTTTGACACCGGCTCATTGCGGCAACGCTTCCTGTTGTTTCACCCGGGGAAGTGACAGAGAGGGTATAAATGGAAAGTTTTACGGCCTCATCACTATAAATAGAAGCAGGACGCAGAGAGGTGCTTTTACCTTCGCTGTAATCTGAAAGGTGGTAAGGGAAAATACATTCCAGACACATTTGATGAACTTCTGAATCTTTTGTCTACCTGACAGCGGGAAAGGCCAGTGGAGATATTCTCAGACAAATGAAGGATAATGCAGAGAGAAGAACAGACTGTGATGTAGATGCCGCTCTGCCTATACAGCATAAAACGGCAACAGCTAAAACACGGGCTTTACTATTCCTGCAGCGCTGGTGTCCAGTTATAACAGAATAAAGAAGGGTTGGTTTAAATGACACACAACTAATACGGCTCTACAATGCTAGAGACATAGCATTTCCCTGTTGCTGGATCGCTTCACAAATACTAGTGCTGGTGAACGTGAGCTGAGACATGAATAAAAATCATGATTCAAGTCAGGATACATTTGGAGATAACGTGCCTTAATAGCAAAAGGTGACAACAAAATATTTATTCAAATATTATGTTTATTCATTCAATCTTGCCATTTATTCCAGTACAGAAGTAGTAAACAAATAATATGTATAAAAAGAGGAGACTGATGAAAAATACTCAGGGCTGCACTGAGTTTATACACTCCTTGGCCTAATTCATAAAACTATGAAAAATTTTCTAAATCCTCCTAATATTGTACACTTGAAAGTATTATAAGTCTCAGAGTAGTATCCAGCTGCTCCTGGAAACCAGCTGTCTATGGTGGTCAGTGTGAAACTGAACCTCATCAAACAGAGTAACAGGGAAGTCTGGCTCTACATGACAAAGAGTAAGAAACTGGGAAGTTCCCTTTTCTCATGTGTCTGGTGGCACTGAGCTGGCACCCCCCCCCCCCCCCCCCCCCCCCACCCAAACACTTGTTATGCTGATGTTACACAAGCTCACTCTGTCACCGTCACGTTTCAATTCAATTCAAGTGGGGTGGCGGTGTAGCACAATAAGTGAGGAGCAGACGTCCATAATTGAAAGGTTGCTGGTTCAATTCCTCAGGGGGACGCTGCTGCTGTACCATCAAGCAAGGTACTTAACCTAGAATTGCCTCGGTAAATATCCAACTGTATAAATGGATGACATATAAAAAATTGTAACCTATTTAAGTCTAATTGGCTAAATGCCAATAATGTAATGTAATTCATATTAAAGGGAGAGGAAAAAGCAGAATGGCAGAGGCAGAGAGGAAAGATCAGAACACTGAAGGGGTGAGCTACGCAGAGACATTCTCACTGACCCCTGGACAGCTGTTTTTCAGAGGTGGCTGTCTCTGACCACAGCTACGGCCTTCGTAAAGCACCATGGGACTCGGACACAGTGAATTAACGGGTCTGTGACAGTCTGGGAGAGGATGGGGAGGCAACAGTAGAGAGGGCCCACAAACCCTCACTCTGCTACTCTGCTGGAGAGAGGAGGGATTTTAAGGATCCTGTGGGAATTTCCAGAGAGAAAGGTGCTGAACTGCAATTCAGTGTGTCAACACACAATGCACAAACATCTGCAACTTGAATATAGATAAACAAAAAAAAACTACTGTGTGTATGTACATAGACATATAACAAGATATAAACAATTATAAACAATTGCCTTTAAATTGAATGGGGGTAGTTTTGATAATGCTGTAATTAAAAAAATGTACTTATATAAATAGATATCAAAAAGTAATAGTTACCAGGGGTGTGGGATTATTCCCATTATCTTTCGTCATTAATTTTTACATTACATTTTAGACATAAAGACAACACAAGGTTAGAGAAACAGCCCAAACTGAGCTAAAAACAAAAGAAATGATTTCTGTCATCTTCAAAAATACTAGGCCACGCTCACTGACTCGTTGACCTTTGCCTTGTAATTCTGTGACACAGACAGGGGGGCTCGATATTCACTCTGCGTTACGGGACCCTATTTAAAGCACTGACCTACATACTGCAGCAAGGGAAAGGGTGCAACCATTAACACGCAAGTAAAGCGAAAACAGATACCAGCCTGCACCGAGCTGTGGGCTGTGCCAGACCCCTCCCCCACCTCCCAAAATCAAAGTCAAGGGGAGCAGCTCTCAACGGGGGGGGCTGCTGCTGAGAGCGGCCCAGTCACACCACTTTCACATGCTTTTTGACTGCACCCTTTCTGAGTTTACTCCCGTAGAGCTATTGTAAAGTTATGTGGTTTAATTGCGACCAGTTATGTTTCCGTTACTCTTTTGCAGGGGAGTGACACAGGCTAACACACAGAGTCATCTCTGAAGAAAGGGTGAAATCCTGTTACTGTAAGTTCGGGGGGGGGCGGGTGCTATTGAACCGAGCAAAGCGCGAAAATCCTCTTACTCATTTAGCAGGTTGCGTTTCTGCGAAAAACTCCTTTGCGGCTTTTCGCACATCGTTCTCTGTGGGTGTGTCTGCATGTGCAACTGTACCTCAGCTCCACAGAACGTCACATCCTCATGCCTCCTACACATTTTAGCAAAAGCAAGACCTGGACACATTGGTGGTCTGTGATGCTGTGACCTGTCTGTGTAACCAGCATATGTGAAAGGGAAAGTACCTAAAAAATGGACCTCAGAGTAATCTGACAGTTAACTGCAGACCAGGAACTCTGCAGATACCTAAAAATCTGCCTGATGAAAAAGCCAATGATTCCTTTTATACTTATATATATATGTTTGTGTGTGTGCGTGTGTACATATACATGTACTATAAAAACACTGTACACGTACACACACACATGCAAAATGTAAATAAATTCATAACTAAGCACATGTTCAATGTGCTGAAGTGCCTTAGTTATAAATACATTTTTAATACTGACTTTATATGCTATCTGAAGTATACTAATCTGTTGTTCATACATTCCAGGAATATTTGATGAACTTCATATGTCTTACTAATATTACTTAGTCAATCCAAGTAAAAGCATCTGCCAAATGAATAAATGTAACTGTAAAAAAGAAAATGTCCCATTCGAATAGAATGAGCAGATTTCCAAACAAAACTGTGTCTTATTGCTGTGTATAACACTGTACGGGTCACTGCACACCAGCCTGCTAATGTGTTAAAAGCCCAGGGGGTGAACTTGCTGCTGAGAGAAACCCTATTTATGTGACCCAAGAGCCCAAGAATTTAAACTGGAGCCCATTTAATTTTCTTACCGCCCCGTCCAACAGCTTCCCATGTTATCTCACTACCCCGCCCATCAAGTGAGGAGATTGGGTGGGCTTGTAGAGGGGAAATATTGCAAATAGAAGGAATTTCTTGGAACAGGCTGGCAAGATCCCTGGTATGGAAATATCAAAATCCCCCCCCCACCACCAAAAACACACACAGGCACAAGCACACATACACACACGGCATCCAAGGGCTGAGGGGGAGATCCTGGCCAAGTATAACAAACAAAGAGGTTTTCCCTGGCTCTCCCAGGCAGCATGTTCCACTGTTTGACAATGGTTGCCATAGAACGTGTTTTGGGATCATAACAGTGCGGACATATCCAGGCAGTGAGGAGAGCTGCTGCTTTCTGGAGACAACAAAAGTCTCATTTCCTGGTCTGTTGCTGGACCGTGTGACCCTTACGGGTGCACCAAGACGATGATGCAAACTGGGGGTACAACAGTCCCTGAAGAGTGTGAACCGGGGAGAGAGCTCTTCCCCAAAGATCACCTTAATGTGTGATCATACTGCGTTATGGCAAAAAGGCTTCGTCTTACAACACCTCTTCAGCTGATGCAGGAAGAAGAAGATTACTCCTGGCAGACGGGGCCTGAGAAAACATCTGAGCAGGAAAGCTGATTTCTGGAGTTTATTGCAAATAGGCCGAAGTTGACTACCCTCCATGGTGTTTCGCATCTTACGAGCGAATTCCCCAGTTCTCTTCTGGCATGGTTTGTTGCTTATAGACTGGTTTTACACGTTCAGTCTTTTGCAAAGAGAAAAGGCCCATCAATGTCACATTGTTCAACAGCGGTATCTCAGCTGTTGTATTATGTAATAGTCTGTTGTGGTCTGCACATTCATTATGATATAACTACTTCCTTAAGAAAAAGTGAACCAACAGTATTTGTAAGAGACAACGTTGAGGAAATAAAATCAGTTCTCGCCACATGGCTTCAGTTCCAAAAAGTCTGTTTGGCAACTACGGTAACCAACCTGCCATCCCATATTTCCTTAACTCGTTCTGTAACACAGGCACAGGGACCCAATACAGTCCTTCTGAAGAACAACCACCAAACCCAAGAAAGGAGAACATCTCTCAGCTGATCCTTGGCCTTCTGCCAAATGGCATGAGTAAGGCATCTAATTGGACGGGAAGTGAAAACGCATACTGTTCCAGGTATCAGTCAGCTGCTAGTTAAAAGGCATTTCTGAAACCCGGCAGCAAGGATCACCAAGACCAAGACAGGACACCACATCATATGCATGCACATAAAATAAATACTAACGCTGTTTACGTGAACTGTGTGTTCTCCTGAAATCTCTTTGAGAATAGGTCTGAAAAAAACAATATCTCTGTTATACTGTGTTCACACCTATATGGGATATCATAAAAATGTTAGAAGTTTTCCATATGCAAATGTCGACATACAGTATGTCCTGTGACGACACTAGTCTTACGACCGTTTCAGAAGCTGCCAAAAAGTAACAACGACTCAAACTTCTTTCATGTAATACTATTCGCATTTAAACATTTATATAAGATATACATCAGTTCAGCACTAAGCGTTTAGCTAAATGGCAAACACATGCGTTATTACAGTCTAGTGTTGCTCTAACATAGCATCTGGATGCTAACACTGCCACGTGGTAACCCGCTGTGTTACATATGTGATGACGGCAGCATAAGGCAATGCCCCACCCATTCTCAGGTATTGAAACTGATTCTCAGAAGGCGGGTATTGCTTCCTCTATATTACTGCTCACAAAAATGGATGAAACGTACAAAAATGCACCATATGTACAGCACATACTGCCATGAAACTAGAAAAGGAGTGTGCTTCACAAACTGGTTTCAGTGTTTTCTGACCACACTTTATTCAGTTTGAAGCGGTCAGAAAACACAAAGGAGGTGGCATTTCATTTGAAATTTCACTTCCTTTATGATAAATTTCAAATGAATTCAATATTATTTCATGCATTTTCTGCCCAGGGGGCCTTTTCTTTTCCTACATCTGTTTTTTTTTCAAATATGCAATTAAACAATTGTTTTCACAGTCAAAATAAAGATCTGAAAAACTGAATGCCATGTGTTTACCATGTGGTTCAGGCCTAGGATCTCTGTAAAGGTGCTTTATGACTAATTAATCTTTGCAGAAAGTGCTATACAAATAAAATTGCAAAACTGAAACTAATCTGCAATGAAAAAAACTCAGGAGAACACTGAACAACAAGAAGCACAGACATCACTCAACTGTATACACTTTAGGTCATAAATACCAATTTACTGTGTTCATAAGTGAACAGTAGAGTGTAAGAGGACAGAGGAAATTTTGCTCACCATCATCCAGGTAGGCCTGGTCAAGGTTCTCCTGCTTAACAGTAACTCTGCCAGGTAGGGCGGGTCCCTGGTCACCTGCGGGAGGGCACCTGGAGGCGTGGCCCTGCCCGGGCGGAGACCTGCCCCCTGGCACCTTGGGCGCGTAGGACTGCTGCTGGATGACAGCGTGGTAGGCGATGGGGGCGGAGTCACAGTACACGATGTGCTGGTGCTCGGGGGGCGGGGCGCCCCCACGGAGCAGGTGATTGGTGGGTGAGAAGTGGATGATGGAGGAGGGGGAGGAGGAGGAATGCTGGCCTGGGGAGGTGGAGAGCTGGTGGCTACCCATGTGGGAGGGCTCAGACGGGGAGGTGCCGTGCACCACCATGCCCCCGTGCTGCTGGTAGAGCACTGGGCTGCTGCCCAGACTCTTGGTCCCCCGCGGGTACACGATGGCGGGGTTCGGCTGCTGGAAGAGGGGGTCGGGGGAGAGGCCAGAATGCACCTGCTGGCAGGACGCCATGCCGGCCGCCAGGCAGCTGTCAGGGTTTACCAGCCCACGGGGGCTGTGGTAGTACGACTGGGGCGACATCCCCAGGATCTGAGACACCGCGTACCCCATCTGGCCAGACTGGTAATCATCAATTGGCTCTGTTTTAATGGAGGGAACTGAGGGAAGACAGAGATTGACAACATGTAAGCTATTACCACTCACCCGTGGCATTACTATGCATTTTTTTATTTCATTTGTTCATGCATTTTATATCAGATGTATTGTACTAAACACCTGATAATGATATTTCATTATTCCTGATAGCAAGTTAAAAAAAAAAAACACAGGAGCAGCGATATTAGAAGAACACTGTCTGTGCAACAGAAGAAAGAGACAGATTGAAACTATATAGGCTGTTACTACATGGAGTCTTATTATGTGGCTTTACCATGTATTAGTTTTTAAAATTGTACTTGTTTATGCATTTTAGATCAGATGAACTGTATTAAACACCTACTAAAGGTATTTCATTATTCCCTATACTGTTTGGGGGCAGCAGTGTAGCGTAGTGGTACGGAGCTTGTAACCAAAAAGTTGCTGGTTTGATTATCCACTGGGGCACTGCTGCTGTACCCTTAGGCAAGGTACCTAAGCCACATTTGCCTCAGTAAATATCTAGCTGTATAAATGGATAACCTGTAACATGATAACTGAAACCCATGTAAGTCGCTCTGGATAAGAGCGTGTGCTAAATGACAATAATGTCATGTAACATTACATCATTATTCATGCGGAACTGAGCTGACGGGTTGATTAGCTGTGTGTAACTCTCACCTGCCAGTGGAGTATAGGTGAAGTGCTGGGGCTGACTGCGTTTCCTCTTCCCGTTGATCACACAGAAGTTCACTTTGACCGAGTGGCAGACGGACGGGTCTCGATAAGGGGGGACTTCCACAAACAGCATGTTCTACAAACGGGAGTGTTTTCAATGAGTGTTCGGGCCTGTTTGTCTTAACAACACCGCACCATAGATACAAACACACCTTGTAGTGTGATTGACAATAACACGGCACACAGTCAACACACAGGTCAAATGGGGATGCCTGTGACCCAACAGGTTTATGTACAGTACCAGTCAAATGTTTGGACACACATTTTTTTTTCTTTATTTTTACTATTTTCCACATTTTAGAATAATAGTAAAGGCATCAAACCTATGAAACAACACAAATGGAATTATGCAGTGACCAAAAAAGTGTTATAAACAAATCAAAACTATCATATTTTAGATTCTTCAAAAGACCCAAATATTTTGTTTAATTAATTTTTGTATATTTTTTTGTAATATTTGTCTAATAAACAAATCTCAAACATTTAAGCATGAGTCTTTAGATCAATATGTCTTTGAATGCATGTTTCCCATTATCTGAATCAGGTGTGTCCAAACTTTTGACTGGTAGTGTAGGTAAGGAAATACTTACAGCCTGGCTCTTGTCTTTGTCCACTGTGGCTTCCACATCCCAGATGTGCTGGCCATCTGTAAACACACACACACACACACACAAGGTTGGTTTTCAGGCAGGGGTTAATGATTTAACAGATGAACCACAGGAGATTTTTCCCTCTGTCCCACAGAAGGGCTCCATTCAGACATTCAGGTGGAGCCACTCTGTAGTTCAATTGCAAACACTATGCAAAGAACCTATTGACCATTGAAAACGGTTCACAGAGACCTATTAAGCCATGGAAAACCCACAATGAATTTTCTACGAGAAAAAAAGACAAGGAAAAAGAAATTTAAATTGCTAAGGTTGCTTAACAAAATATTTGAGACTGCAGTGGAAACATCCTGAATTAGTAATACGGGCTGACAGTACTGGGCTAAATCAATGGCCTGGAATTGTGTCAGATAACTTGCTGGCCTAAAGCAAGTAGCATGTGGCAGCTCTGACACTGCTCTGACTCCACGTTTCTAACAAATATGTCACTGGCCTGCTCCCTTTGGTATAACCCTGATTAGAGACATCATATTATTATTATTGGCATTTAACAGATGCTCTTCTCCAGAGCACAATACATTGTTTTTTTTGTTTTTTTTACAGTGTTATCCATTTCTACAGCTGGGTATTTACTGGGGCAATTGTGGGTTAACTACCTTGACTAAGGGTACAGCAGCAGTGCTGCAGTGGGGAATCAAACCATCAACCTTTCGGTTATGAGTCCTGCTCCTTCCCCACTAGGCTACACTGACGCCCCATGACACCAAGAGACGCAGCATCGGGTCCGGTGATTGTCACAGGTGTCTGCGAGACAGATTTCGACCTGCATAGGTGTGGGTGACCTGTATCTGCCTCCTACTTCACTATATGTAAGATTGAAGAGACTGCCTTCGCTTGGAGATCGTATCGCTACCGTCAGACCACATCCTCTGACGTCCCTCCGCACACCTCACAGAAGAGCTCGAAGCTGAGATACGCACTTCTAATTTACCTTTAAGTGACTTATATTTCACGCATTTACATCCCAGTAATGTGCCAACCAGAGCCAGTCCTTGTGTTTTATG
This sequence comes from Megalops cyprinoides, assembly GCF_013368585.1. NCBI lineage: Eukaryota > Metazoa > Chordata > Actinopteri > Elopiformes > Megalopidae > Megalops > Megalops cyprinoides. The sequence goes on along the minus strand of NC_050588.1, from coordinate 35,567,851 downwards.
CCTTGACCTGCACCGAGGCCAGGTTTTGAAAGAACTTGGAACAGATGCAAGTACAAATGCACCTCCTCAATGGCAAATGCCAGGCGTAAAAATATGACTTACATGAGGAAGAAGGATACCAGCACACTGCTGTGCTCTCGTTTTAGTTCTTGTGAAAATATATGCTGTTGTGCTCCCTACAAGTCCCAGGGGATCAAATGCTTGCTTGGGGAGACTAAAGAGGAGAGCATGGTTATAATGTAGTCGAGCAGTCACATAGACATTTGTTAACTTTATTGTATTGGCCTGAGAGCAAAAATTTTGGAAATACTTCCCAATTGATAAAATGGTATATTTACTACATTCTTTGAAAGCTGAAGTTAGCATCTAGAATCATGCCCTGATTCTTAACTTCATATTTGATGTTTATAACAAATGGCCCAAGGTTTTGAGCTATTTTTCTCTCAGCGCTCTTGTCCAATAACTTATCTTGGTTCAGCTATAAGAATATGTGTGGCCTGTCTGACATGTAGCTTTCTAAGAAGCTGACTGGGATTTCACCCTCGGGTAAAACAGAGATACAGTTGTGTATCATCTGCATACCTATGAAAATGAAGACCATGTTTACCAATGATTCTGCCAAGGGGAAGAGAACACCAAGGAGCCAAGGATAGATCCTTGTGGAACTCCTCATGTAATATCAGTATTTTCAGAGTCAAATTCCCCCAAAGCAACAAAACACTGTTGGCTGTTGATTGTGATGACTCTTAGTATAGCTATAAAACTGTAATAGCACTGTGTGATATTAGTATAGTTAACAGTGGGCTTGAAAATGTGTACTAGATAAGCTAAACTTTGGAAATATGGTGCAAATGTAAAGGTAATAGTATTGACCCTGTCCCTCTTGGGGCCTCAATTACCCGCCATTCATGTGCACGATTTCATCCTAAACTGTGTGCATAGGATCACTTTCACGTATAGTATAACATTTGCTAAAAAAAGCAAATTTTTTTTCCTTCCACTGCCAGACTGTGTGTAGGCACATTTGACATTGAGACACTCTCAATGACAGTGCTGTGGGGGAGAAGTTTCACTTCTTTTTTAATGCTTTTTTCCCCCCTTTATGCAACCCTGGAATTACCAGCCGTTCATTAGGCCCATCTCACCGCAACGACCTCTGTGCTTGCACAGAAGCACAGAGATGAGATGAATGCAATCCTCTAATACACTCACACACACACAACCAGAGGCTGTTTCTCACACTACGAGTCACACAGTGCGTTGCAGTAACGTGGGAACAAACTAAAGGATATACGTTACACAACTTGGAATTTATCAACGATATTACGTAAATCTGTGCGTATATAATTTTCATGCATGATAAACAAATCACATATATGTACACTCTGAATTGTACCAGTCAGAAAAAAATAACAGTAGTTTATACAGTAGTATAAACATATGTTGATAAATGAGGTCTTACTCCTATAAGAAAAAAGTTCTGAAATTTTTCTAAGGAATGTTAATACTCCCTAAAAGGGTGCGCTAGATTCTAAACTTCAGACATTTCTGGAGGTACAATTATTCAAAATACACTGTTTTATAATTACAGACAACACACTCTAAGACTCAAGCTCTATGACTTAAACAAAATTGAATCTTACAGATTTTTTTCATTGATATATTGAAAAAACGCACTCTTAAATTAATTACAGAAAGGTGTAAACAAAATGCAAAGAGGCTGTTGATTGTAACTTCTGACGAATACAAATGGACTTCAGTCTAAGCTACTTCTTGGTTTCTGTCCACTTTCCAAAGCAGGGTGGATGGTAGTGCTGAAAAGTAACATTAAACAACTCTTTTTCCATGGACTCACCGAGATCCAGAAAACACCAAGTCTACAGGGCATGACTGTTCAGACATATTTATCTACATAATATTATCCTTTTTGTTGTTTTGATGGGCATGGATCTCCTGCTTTTGCTGTACTCCAAAAACCAACAGCAAACAGGAAAGGATTATGTCAGCACCAGTATGAACGAACATTCAGGCTTTTTTTTTCCTTTGCTATGAAACATGGTACCTTTCCATGACATTTTAAAGAAGCACCCGACAGTCTGCGACTTCTACCATGTGGAAGCCATGTGTCAGCTTAATTTATTTTTCTTCTTGTGGAGTGACAGCAACCACTTTCGTGATGCCCATGCATCCTCCCTGGCATCCACTGCACAGATCCATGCACAGAACATCAAAAAGCCACTATTCTGTTTTTCCAGTGTTTTCCACAGTACACCTAATCAGTGACAGGTAATAAATCTGACATTGAACAGTAGAATAATAAAAACACGTTTACAAAACACAGAACAATAAAAACACATTTACCTTTACAAATAAAAAAAAACTGAACTCTAAATGTTCAATGATCTGCAAGGACAAATTGACACTGTGACAAAAAACAATCTGCCAAATAATTCAATTACCATTTTACGGCATTGAAGAGAAGCTTTGGTTCCGGTAAAGTTGAGCTTGCTTCAGGAAAGAACCACCAAGTCACTTAAAAGACAAGTATGTGTGTTTGATACTCTGTTCTTAAGCGAAATTATTTCCACCGACAAACCTTTGGACAAGTGTCAGGCCATTGAAAGGTATCTCTCAGGAAACAACAAACTGCATTGAAAGCGATGCAAATTCAGTTCAGTTGCAGCATTACTCAGAGGCCATTGAGTTTGTTTTGTGTTTTACAAGTGCTGTTCACTGTGAGGAAAACCCCTGGTCAAACTGACAACAGACTGCACATGGATGAAATGAGTAAGTCAGAACCACAGGGGGAATTCCATTCCCTTTGCCAAGGCTAAAAAATGCTTCAAATTTGCTCTACAATCAACTTGTTCAGTTTCAGTGAAAAAAAAAGACAGCTGCTGACTGCTGCCTCCTTGGTATTTAGGCTGGTTTGCATTTTTATTCTGAAATGGATCCAGAGGAACTCCTTGTTTCCAATAAGGCATTGGGGCATCAAGTTTTAAAGCCCAGGCTGGCCCAGGCCTCTCCCCTCGTGGAAGCCAGTTGTCTCCCATCCAGAGGATTTCACAGTCTTGCAGTTCCAGACATCTGTGTCATACAAGGAAACCTTCCAAAACAATGGAATTTTTGTCTAATTTTTTTTTCCTCAATTTTTCTCCAAACCCCAACTTTGGTTTCCAAAAATCTTACGTGTGCAGCAGGGAACCCCTGGACTTTGAAAAAAAAATTGTGGAAAAAAACTTGGGGATCTAGTTTGGAGCAGATGCAAGCCGGAGTGCACTGCTGAAGCTCCTAGGAAAGAGCTGACTTCTCAAACTCGCTGCACACCGTGGGCGAAGGGTAAATGAGTCACGACCGGATGCTAACAAAGCAACAGAACAACAGATACACATCTGTAGTAGAGTCTTCAGCGATGTAGACGTGACATTGTGGATGGTTACATACACAAACCACCCGAGACACTAGTATCCAGCTACAGATCCTGAGAACCTTTATTGCCTGGAAATCAGAGATGTGGCATTCAAAACGTGTCCTTCCTTTTCTTGCAATAGATTCTAAACACAGTGTAAGATCTATTGGGAAAACTTGATGGGCTTGTAGGACCACTTCATAAGGACTGTGAACTGGTGTCATCTAACTAAATGAAAGATCGTAAATTGAACAGCTGAGATTGATTTGGCCAATTACCTGTGCTGGGTCTCCAAACAGATGAAGAAGAATCCAATGAAGAAATGTCTCTTTTTATTGGTGAAATAAAAACTGCAACAATTAACTTGTTGTCAGACGACAATGATGTGACAGAGTTAAAAGACTGTTTTGTTTCAGAACATAAAACACCTGGTCAGGAGAAGATGGAAAGGAAGTCATGCATCCTACTATAGCATCTCCCACAATAAGGACACTAGCCAGTGCTCACACAATATAAGAGAGGAAAGCCATTCACTGCTACTTTATTGGATGACCGGTAGAAGCATAGTTTTATTGCTGCTGTACTGAAATAGAAAATAAGATTAAACTTGGAGGGGAGAGGGGAGAATATAAAACCCTGAGTCCCGATCACACAAATCAGAACCAAAAAGGATTTCTATGATGAATCCACCCACCTAGAGAAGGTACACAAATGTGAGGAAGCAACACAAAATGCCTGCATCTGATTATCCACTCAAAAAAGCTAATACCAGCGGAAATCTAAGCTTCATGCAAACCAAATATTTATGCGGCAGATTAGAAAAGGTCACGATTCAAACGGAAGCAGCAGTGTTTTCTTATTTCTTTCTGGCGTAACAACTAAAGATATTGACTCTACCTGCCCAGGGTATTCTCCACAAACACTGGACAAACCATGTTGATTTAACATGCTCCAGACATTACATCTCTATTTGATGAATGGCTCCTTATTTTAAGCTACATAAAATAAAGAAAGCAAGGATGGAATGAACAGAGGAATTTGGTCTTGCAGATATGAATTTGATTACATACACCTCTCCACTAAATGGGGTTTGCTACAAACATCTCTTTTACAGGAAACAGATTTAAATTTAGTCAGGGATGTACTAATGCACTGTCTCGATAAATGTAGGAAATGATGAGGCTGTTTCTGGGAGAAATGTGTGATTCAGAGAGAAATTTTTGTAACCAAATGAAACTTGCTGAAGAGGAAACTGCACTGTAGCATCAAACTGTGTAGCATCGATCCTTTTATAATGCACCCTTGGTAGTTGTACCAGAAAGGTTAATTCGGGGAAAGTGCACAATGTATTCAACGAGTTTTAATCTTCCTGTTACAGTCTGAGCTGTCCTCTAAACCGGTGTTTCTCAATCCTACTCCTGGAGGTCCCCTGTCCTGCATATCTTCTATCTATCCTTGCTGCATGATTAAATCAGGTGTGCTCACCTAATCAAAAGTGCCACTGATGAGTTCAGTTGGGTAGGTAGATCAGGGAAAGATGGAAAACGTGCGGAGCAGGGGGCCTCCAGGAGTAGGACTGAGAAACACTGCTCTAAACGCTCCTGTTGCCCTGTATCTTTGTCATTTGGCTGAATTTGATTCAACCACAACCAAGGCATACAACATACTGTAGCATTAGATTAAAGGCCTGTAACAGCAACACCCTATCACCAATTAAACATCAACACTAAGACATGCTCTGTTCTAAAGTTCACACCTCAAAAGTGATTAGACTACAAATTTGACCCTTTTTCTTAATAGCTGATGTTGTCGAACGCTATCAAACAGCTAGCTATCTTTGATGTAGGCCATGATAATCCACTGCAGGACATTCTCTGACTGAACTGTATGTTTGCCTGTCAAAATTATGAAGGACTTCTCACTGATACTTGCTGTGTGCCAGTGGAAGGCTAATTTATTTCCAAAAATTCACTGGAACTAAAACATTACATTAACCAATAAGCACATTTTACTTAACTGCCTTTTTTAATTGAAAAATCAGTTTTTATTTTTTTTTCTACTATTTGTTCTACTATGTAAGCTCAGTATATAAAATCAGCTTTGGCTCCAGACCTGGTCACACATGGTGGTGGCTGTATCATCCACTGAAAGAAACGTTTCACTTCCTACTCTTCCTGTGCTGATGATTTACACGTTACACACAGTTTCACATCTGATTCATGGCACACAGACTCTATCCAATCTTGGCAGTCACTTCTTGAACATGCAAATAAGTTATAATAAATGAAAAAAAAATTAGAACAAGATATTAACTTTCACTAGTCACATCTGAGTAAGGAGGATCAAATGATATAGTAATTTAATGATGTGTTCATACACACAGGTAAAAAGATGTTACACAAGCACAAGAGATAACAATCCATAATTCTGTCATAATATCCAATTTGTGGAAAAATGCAAAACGCATCAGAAGCAATTCTCCACTATGTTAACGTGCTGTGCTGGCAATTGCTAAGAATTAAATAAATTATTAATAAATAAATAATAAAAAAAACAGTGCACCAGAGACCTACCCACGCCAATGTTATCATAGCAAAGTACAACAACAGGATAGGCCTATGGTTGGCCTCTCCACGACCTAACAGCTGTCAACATAAAAGGGACTCGTAGTGTAGGAGACAATAGCAACAGCTCCATGATGGACAAAAGCCAAAGCTGGAGGTAGAGGAAAGGAAGGCAGGATCCTTATCAGCCTCTACATGCAAATCGGTCTGGGGGTAAACTGGGCACATAGCATGTGTTACATTTACTAGTCCCTATTGGTACTGGGAACTTAACATTATGTTATTACACACTTAACCAGTGTGACTACACATTTAGAAGAAAAAAATCCCGATGCAAGTATGAATTACAAGAGGCACATTGACTATAAATGCCTGTTTTATATGTAGTACATGTAAAATTGGCCTGGGGTAAACTGGACATGTGAGACTTTTTATATTTTCTATTTCCTATTGGTACTGAGAACTCAAGACCTATCCAATGTCATTACACACTTACAAGATGCACTATAAACACCTGTTTGACATGTAGTACTTCCTGAGAAAGTACATTCACAAAGAGAATTTAGCAATGTGCATACACAAAGATTGAGGGGGTGATTCCATCCTCCAGCAGAGCCTATAACTTTAGCCTTACTTTATCTGTAACCTGATGCACTTTGCTGGTGTTTGGAAGGTGTCTGCATGCATCGGTCCGATTCCTTTTTTCACTTGAGATCACACCTCTGTGAGTGAACAGGTAACACATCTTTGAACCTATGATGCAACTCCCCACCTTGGTGGTGAAGTCTGAGTGCAACAGTTTTCCAGTCTGAGACCAGTTTTACACACTGACATTGTTATGTAGCATGTTCACATTTTTGCTGTTCACACCCATCTTCAGATTAAACTACCAATATTAAAGGTAAAACAACACACACAATTGCTTAGACATTTCTCTCAGTACTATATCGAACTATATACCTACATTGAAATCATTATTCCATTGTAACGTCTTCAGCGTCCACTGACACATGCGTTGCCAGTTTCAACAGAAACGAAAAGATGGGCCAATGAAAAGTGCTTAACTTGTATGTGTATTTACAAACCTTTGCTTTAAAAGACATTTTACTTTGGGATCACTCCTTTTACTTTTATCTTTAATATTAGAGAAGTTACTCTGGGTTTTGAGATTTGACTTTGTGATTATTTTCCAGTATTTTCCATTACATTACGTTACATTACATTCATTTAGCCGACACTTTTATACAGAGAGACTTCCGCCACATACATGTTGCCTTTGCCTCACGGAGGTCTCAGAGAGGTCACTCACCGTGCGTCTTCTCGGTGAAGACCACCTTGGAGTCGGAGGTGAAGTTCTGTCCCGTCACAATCATCTGCTGGCCCCCCAGCACTGAGCAGCTGTCCATGTCCTGCTTCTCCACCATCGGGAGCTCGTGGGCCGATCTCTGCGCTGCGGATGCACACAGGGAGAGTCAGACACCATCCTACTCCAGGTCATCATTACATTACATTACATGCATTTAGCAGACGCTCTTAGCCAGAGCGACTTCCATCACAATAGAACATAAGCGTGACCATTCAATTTAAATGAGAAACAGTGTCAGACCAGGCTCACAACACTCACAGACCAGTGAGTGTGAACACATCATTATTCAAGCCCCACCACAAGTTAACTTGTGCACTATGACAAACTCATCACCCATCTCCAACTAACGGACCTGAAGCTGCAGTTGATGGGGTCAAGATGTTACTGTGGAAAAATTCACTCAAGGACTTTTGGCCTAATGCAGAGAAATTTCAAAATGTCTTAGCACTAGGTATGTGTGTCATGCTTCCACATGTATTAGTATGTGGTTCCTTCCACACCACTTACGCACCAGTTTCAGTAACAGCAACAAGATTTGTAGTAACATGCCACATTGCATTGAGATCAGTGAACTTCAATCTGAATGTATCAACAATAAAGTCTGTAAATGTTAATAGACAGCAGTTTCCATTGTAAAGTGATTCATACAGCATGCAGACATGCCATTTAAATGTCATTTCATGAAATGGCATCCAAAAGTTGGCATGAAAACATTATCACTTCCTGACAGTGGATAGTTGCAGTGAATGATGTTTCACAGTTGTCCAAGGTCTGCCGTGCTCCTTCTTGCAACCAATCAGAACTAGCAGAGCAGGAACTGCTTTTGCCAGGGCATGTAGCTCATTGCAACAGTTCACCAAACAACAAACAGCAAACGGTTTAGTTACTTGAACCAAAATGCCAATGGGCATAAATGTGCAGTCTTAAACAAGTTTATCTGGACCTTCCAGTTGAAATTACAGCCTAAAATGACAGCTTTCACTGTCAACTTGTGGAACTTGTTATCTGTTCTCTTTAAACACCCCGCATCTGCGGACACACTGTCGAAACTACTGGGCATAACACAACCACAGTTCCATATACTTGAGGTCTGTTATGAAAATTGTATTTTTAGATATCTCTCCCACATTTTCATAACCCCTTTCAGCACCCCCCATCATTGCAGGAGAGACTAAATGTTTGAGAAGTGAGAATTTTTCAAAACAAATGTATAAAAACTCAGTTTTGCCGGGTTAACAGCACTTTTACATTGCAGAGAAAAACAATGGGAGACTAGACTTCCTGAGGATTATCATGATAACACAGGAAGAGTGCATTCATTAAGGCAAACTCTGTGACCTCTCCATGAAGCAGACACCGTGCCGTACTCTCCATAGACAGATTTCCTGCACAGATAGGCTAAAGAGGGGCGTGGACGCATAGAAACGCATGTCTGAATTCAGAATACACCACAGTAAACTGTCAAATTTCATCCTCTTGTTTCGTAAATGAGCTTTTGGTTATGCCTCTTGGTCAACAATAACCCTTCAGGAGATAAGCACAAACTGTGATGAGCTGATTTCAAACCCAGTACATGTAGAAGAAAAACACATGCTGTAAAGTAACTAACATGTTAAAGCATCATCAATTTAACATTTCAACAGCAGTCTTATCTACAGGGTTGTCCCACAGTACTAAATGCCAAAAGCACTAATTGAATGAAGACAAAACCATTTCCTCATGAAAATGACATTTGAAATGATACACCCTCACATAATATCAGTTTGAATGTAAAATGCAGGCAAAGTAATCAGACCTTTTTTACCCTGTTTCAAAGGCAAAAATTATCCTATGAGGCAGACTATATCAAGTGGTGAATCTCTTCAAGCAAAACAGACAGCCTAGGATCACTTGTGACACACTCACTTTGCTCCGCTGGACATAAAATGATATTTCATAAACATAAAACATATGCTGACAAAGTCATGCAAAATAACTAAAAATTAGTATCATGCACACATTAGAGAATAATATTCACATTCAAAAAAGCAGGCAAGTAACCATATTGGCATTCAGGTGCAGCAGTGGGTTGTGTACAGACGGTTAGTTGATAGCTGCCTAATAAAAAAAAAAAAAGCCAACCAACCAACCTGGGAGCTACGAATTTCATGTTTTAGGTGATTAAGACTCAGTATCCGGGGTTGTTCCAATAGTCACCTGCTCCTTTTATTACAACCAAAATTACAACCACAAAACACATGGAAGGGAACCCAAATCTTGCATTCCAAGACCTGTTTCTTTTGTTTTGACCCTGGTCTCAGTCTGTACCTTCTGTTGGTTATTAAGTGAAACACTAATGTCCTACTACCCATGCACTGTACAGAGTCCTGCCACCTGCACAGGTCTTTAAGGACTTTTAAAATAAGCAACCCACAGACTGAAGGAACTGGTGCAAGTCTAAAGAAAGCTCTGGGTGACTCAGCTCAGGGGTCCAGCCATATTGGAAACCTCTGGGTAGTGTTTACTGGTTTGAAATGTTTTAAGAACTTACAGCACTCTATGGGATGGGAGGCCACTTGGAGGGACACGGGTTGCCCTCCGGGCTGGGGGATGTGTATGCGGAAGACGAGGCGGACTCGGGTGTTCTTCCGGCCGATGTCCGTCTCTCCTTTCCTCAGCTCTATGTCTGCGTTCTTCAGTTTTAGAATCCCCGCACAGTCGATGCTGTGAATGGAAAGGTTGTGGATAAAAGAGCAGTTTAACATCTTAAACAGACTCTCACAGAGTGAAAGCAGTCTTGAACTGCGCCATTGCGACCGCTGCAAACCTCTTCCTCGATGCGTGAGCTTTTTCAGTTGACTATTATTAAACCACGTGTGCAGAAGCTCACAGCAACAGGATACACAGACAAACCTCAAAGGGCCTACACATCTGATATAGGGGCCGCATCGACATAAAGTGGTAGGGAACATGGGCTGAAACTTAAAGGTTGTTGGTTTGATCCCCTAACGGAGACTGCTGTTGCTGTACCCTTGAGCGAGGTACTTAACCCAAACCGCCACAGAGTGAAAGGAAGGTAATGGAATAACTGCAAACTGCATAAGTTGCTCTGGAGACGAGCTTCTGCTTAGTAACTGTAATGCGATTGCAGACCTGTGTGGGTGGAGTACTGAGATGCACTGACATGCACTTGGTTGCTCACAATAGCAGACCTTAACGAGAGTTACCTTTTCAAAAGACAACTCAAACAGTTTAAACGGAGCTGTGAGCCCGATATGTACAATTCAATTTAAAAACTGTGCACCAGTGGTTCCGGGTACTACTCTGGTGTTAAGATCATGTAACTCCCCTACTCAGATGTGTTTTAATTGGCTTTACTGAATGAGAAAAATGACTTGGATAAATCAAAGACCGTATAAGGCCTGTGAACAATGTTAACCAGCGTGGTGAGTCACTGAAGCGCACACTCACTCTCAAAGTGTGCTTAAACACACTACAGTGTGCTTCATGGACCATGTCTGCTTGACAGACCACAGTGTACTTTACAGTACAATACAGTGTTTTACATGATACAGTGAATAATCCAGACTACTGCGTGCTTTATAGACTACTGTGTGCTTTAGACTACAGTGGGCTTTAGACTAGTGTGCTTTGCAGACTACAGTGTGGTTTTGACTATAGTTTGCATTGCAGACTACTGTGTGCTTTAGACTACAATATGCTTTACAGCCCACAGCGCAGGACAGAGTCCCTTACACTGCTCTCATGTTGTTCTTCGGCTCCAGTGGAATCTCCAGGACCTTGGTGTTGTGGATTATCTTCTCGTAGCTGGTGGTGGTGACGGTCTTGCCAGTGATGCGGTGGACTTGGTAGAAAGCGTGGGGCTTGAGGATCCTCTCGTCGGCCGTCCCGATGAAGATCTGCAGGCCCAGCGGGTCCTTGCCCCTGTACCCCAGCAGCTGGAGAAGCACAACAGAGCCCACTGTTCACCCGTATGCAAAGAGGCGATACTCCACCGCCCGCCACAGACAAACAAACAGCCTATTGTGCACTGTTCCTGTCAGTCCAAGCAGGCGAAGTATCCACTTTCTGAAGTCAGAGCTTTGTTCGTTCCCCGCGACATGGACCGTCTAACTGTAAGAATCCAGTGCTCCTGCATAGATTAGTAAAGACTAAAATGCTCTGTTCATGAGGAATCTTTTATACTGAAATAGATTTACTACAGGCATAACATAGTACACTTTATATACTGTCCCTGGCATCAAATGTGTAATCACAGCGACTCCTTAACTCCTGAACAACTTAAGCGATAACCAGAACTCCTGAGGTAAAAAGTTAGAAATGCTGAGCAAGGAGTCTCCGTAATGGTCCAATTTCTGGTAACAGCATAATGGTGTGGTAATGTCTTTGATTATACATCGATTGTTTTCTGTTTTTCTCAGTAGTGAGGCAGCATGTGTTGTAACAGTGAAGGCTGGGTTTGACCACGAGGCATTGCTCCACGCAAGAATGAAGAGGAGCTGCTGAAAGCATTAGCATCCCTTGGCAACCTCGAAACTCCGCACGCAGAGACCGCATGCTCCTGGAGGGTCACAGGTCACAGCTGTTTTTGTGACACAGTCTCAGCATCTCACTGGAAAACTCCTGGAAAAATACATCTCGCTGGTACTCTTTAAAATCAGAAAGCAGAGTGGCTGGCCATTGGTTATCTGACCACATGTTCTAACAGCTGTGGGTCTCTGACTAAGACGAGACATCATTATCAAGCATGTAAGCATCACATTTGTTGTTACATTCTAAAAGACCTAAAAGCCTGTTTCAAAGTTTTGCATAAACAGGTTCAATATAACAACAGCCAAACCAACAGCCAAGTCCACAGACATAAAAAAGTATTGCTAGAATTTCTATTTATATATACATCAAATAAGCAGATGTATAACTAGGAGAGCAAACTCAAAGCTCACTGCTAGTTTTTTGCCAACAAAGGCATTTTAATGTGTGGAAAATTTAAACAATTCACATATTTCACTCAACAGCTTCCCTTTTTTATACATCTCAGTGGATACCTAGGTAAACAGCAGAAATTTACATAAACAAATTATCAGCATGCTCTTGTTGGTGTTTTCTAACTGAATACTTGGCAATCAGCAAATGTGAAAAAGCTACTTTTGAATAACAGACTACAGGAGGAGCACATGGTCTAGTCACGATGCCTGGCTTACAAAAGCCCACAAGGAAGAGAATGAAAAGAAGAAAGAAAGAAAGAAGAAGAAAAAAACGTACCGAGCGCCCTTTCACTTGCGAGGTTTCAAAGCCGTAACATGTCTCATTGTTTCAAGAGCGCACGATTTACTTTGAAACAAGGTTTAATTTTATCCTTACCAATGACATTTCCTCTACCACTGTGGTAATAATTTATAGGAGCAAACAATATGGCCATTCATTTGCAAAGGGCAAATAACATAATTGTAGTCATTTTGAAGTACATACATCAAGTAGGCCGGATCACTTGCAGCAATGTCTGTGGGTAGACATACACATACACACATACACACACACACGCACGCACGCACATGCACACACACACATATACACACATGCAAGTACAGACACACAGACAACAGATCACTATAAAATTGCAAAACTTCATCAAGGGAAGCAAACGGAAACCACAATCTATGAAGTTGCAGCAAAGATGTACGTATGTTTGTGCAACTAAGCAACCGAAAAGACCTTCTAAATGCTATTCAAGAATGCTACCGAGAACGTAATGCTATTCAAGAAAGAAGTCATAATTGCAAGGGGTTTTTGTAATGGTCATGTTTTCTGAGTGGTCCATACTTGTTTGTCCCTACACACCTATGTCCATTGTTAAATCTGAAAAGCAAATTCAGTAAAGGACAATGTAATTTCAATATACATACAACCATTAATGGAATCGTACTGAGAGTGACGTGTTAAGCCTTTTTGTTCAGACCAAAACTGCATCCCTCTGCTTGTAATTAGGTCTTAATTCATCTCTAGACTGAATTGGCCATTTACAAGGGTCTGCCTTCTGTGACCAGATGTTAGTGCCACGTGTGCATCCCCTGAAGAAATAAGATCCTTTTCTAAGGTCTAACTGAACAAATCAGTTCTCAGACAACTGCAACTATTTTATGTGATGTGGTCTGTGGCAGCATTAATGTGTTTGACTGATCTAGAACAGGGAGCCAATTTGAATGTACCGTATGAAAAAGATCATTTTTTAAAAAAATGTGCTGTTAGCTCAACTGAGGATGAATCAAAGCCAAGAATTCAGAGGGAGTTGTTGTAAGAATGTTGAATCTCGTCTGTGTGCAGTCATGCCGTCTTACCATACATCACAACTAAACACTGTGGCATTGTACAGACTGTAGTAGGTTAGGCAGGCAGAAGAGTTATGAGAAAGGTGATATCTTGTGCTAGCAGTCTGTGGAATCTGAGCAGAAATGATATCTCCCAAGCTTTCTGGGGGGGGGGGGGGGTATAGGATTAAAAACCAAGTCTCTTAGTAAAAACAAAAACTGTAGGTAAAATTTTGAAAAGGCACAATTTGCGAATGTAACATACAGAGAAAAACAGTACAGTTTCCATGGACAGTCTGTGGTTGTGGCTGTCATGGTGCGACGTTGGTGCTAGTCAGATTAGGGGCAGGAGAAGAAAAACGGACAGGAAGCTTGACTGAACCCCAACTTTGGTTGTGTGACTGGCGCATCAGCACAGCGAAAAAAAGAAACAAATGGAAAATGAGACAGCACAGTTGAGCAATAAAGAGTAGGCCTAGACACTCACCGCATGACAACACAAAAACATAATACTGAATGCTGTTTCATTAATTATTTAACATGATGGGGCAGGAAAGAGACTGAACTGTCATATTTTCCTGTGCTGTAATGCACTCTTGTTTTCGCTTCCAAGCCATAACATGGCTAATTCTAACTCATTACGACACGGAACCTTAACACTTGGACAGTTGCTCGAAGATTTTAATTACGGTAAATCATGACTTAAATCATAGTAAGATTCCCTTTCATTTCCCTAGGAGCCTTTTCCAGCATGAGAATAACACATTGTTTGTCCAATAGGTGCTACACAGCATATCTGAAAATGCGGTGCCGATACTAGTCATTAATTTGCATGATTTCAAATAAGGACCTTCACTGCGCACACACTCACACAGACCAGGAACACAGAGAGTTTCTGGCTGCCCTTGACTGTGCTCAGTCTTTTGGGATTTCGACAGTGCCGAAGTTTCAACATTTTGGACTCTTCCGACTTTCTGCGGTCTCAGCTGTTTTATCACTTTCTATGGGGCATCCAAAGGGTGAAACCACAGGAAAACAAAGGGAAGCTGAAAGAATGGCCAGCTCCCCCAGAGCAGACCGCAAACTGCAAAACGTAACGAGAAACCACACCAGTGTGGCCGTGCGGTTGCAAGTGCTAAATCACCACTTTGTGCTGGCTTATTTTGTGCAAGAAGACACAAGGCTCTCTGAAATGGCATCTGGTTTCTAATTAACTGCCCAGCTCCAGACCCAGCTATGTGGGCAGCCAGTCAGAGCGTTCGGCTATTTTTAAAAGCTGGCCTGCCAGTTAGGGTGGATGCCGTCATAATGGCTACACTGCAAGATGTTTCTTCCATGGTCTAACACACAAGGGGCACAAACAAAACAGAGTTAAATCAAACGGCAAGAAGGATGGACTTCAACACACTGACTACAAGTTATATCATGGAGGAGAGACAAACACATGAATGGCAATATGAGGCAGCCATTCATTATGTGCTTATAGTAAAGTCTTAAATGTGACTATTTCAATATGAAATCTGGTTTACTTTAGCCCAAAGACAAAGCCTGGAGAAATCCCAATGACTTCTTGAAAAAACAGGGGTTACTTCTTATGATAGAAGACGCTCTTGTTGAAGCTGACTTCTGGTGAAGGCTAACAGAGCAGAGACACCATGGTGGCCCCAGGTACATAACTGCGCTTGGTTTTAATCTCCTTTATCTGCATTCCAATATAAGTCTTTCGGACAAATATATCAACTTCCTTTTCCAACAAGAATGAATTGAACCCAGGGGGAAGTGAAACACATCTTTAGACAACTGCAACATGTTATTGGGACCTTTGTAGCTACTTTGATTTTCTCAGTACATCATCCTTAGTTCAATGAGCACCTCAATTGCTTTGTCTGGAGCGACTCTTTGGAAGCATGGAGAGCACTCTGTTCTGGTTTCAAATCTGAGCCAATCTTCTATTCCCAGGACAAATAACGCATCCATCCAGACAGAGGGCAAATTCAAACATGTTGGTCTGAAGAACTTAATACTGAACACTGCTTTCTATATTTGTCTGTGTAAACAGAGATCACACAACACTATTCTTGACTCCTGTGCAAGAGGCATTGACCAGATAAGGCAACAAAACACCATATCAGGTTTCTGTCCCCTTCTCAGGGCAACCTGGTGTGAAAAATGACATCATCTACTTTTATTATTAGCATACTTAGCACATAATATTAGCATGCTTATTTGTAGTTTCAATTTCTCATATTAATATTGTAAAAACACAAGTGAGACCGAATTACTACTGATATTAAAATCGATGACACTGTTTTCACTTCATGCAGATATTTCTGTTTTTGTGCCAACTGTAGTATTGTAACCTCACTGTGCATGCTTATATTTCCAAAAAACAACACTATTCCCCACCACGTTACAAAAAATAATTTAAATATAGCCACACAATCTGTCCGAAAGTACAAAAGAATAAAGGCATTCACAGCATAGTGAGGGCTCTCAAGGCACCATAAAAATACTTACCGTGTACTACAGACTGATTAGTAAAATAATAACAATAATAACTGAATAACCACTGATACAAATGTAAGAGATCACAGGTATTGTTTAAGGTACAAAACACAGCTTGCTCCTCCCTTTTGATAACAATATAACCAGCAAAGAGCAGGCAGAAGACACACCTGTGCACTGACGTATGACATATTTCCCCAAATGGCACAGGTCAGGGTGTGGACCTGCTTGAGAGGCACTGACTGTGCCCATGCCCAGTGGAGGGTAACGAGTGTGTGGGTGAGAGGGGGGGAAGGCGCAGACAGAACAAGCCCAGAAACACGTATGATCATTTTCATAAATCCTGCCCCAAGGCCTCACTGCCACCTGCACCGTAATGACTAGGAAATACCACCACACGCACACACCTGTGCTCAGGTGAGCACGGAGCAGCGTACCTGGACCACCGGGTGACCCCCGCTGGGCGCCTTGACCGCCCCCCTGCTGCCCTCCGTCTCGTAATGGGCCCGGTGGTGAGGTTTCGGCTGCACCTCGATGCGGAGCTCGTACTGGTCATTCCGGCTGGGGACAGGCCACTCCAGAGAGGGCAGAGAGGCCGCTGGAATACTGCCAAAATGGATTGGAAGGGTATCGTCACAAATTGCCTAGCACTGAGCGCGGTGAAATGGACATCAAACACAAAGGCCCAGATTCAGTCTACCTGGACTGCAATTTGGCCTTCAATGGGCAATGATTTTCAGTGGTCACTACGTTTTCCCATTAAACAAACAGAACATTGAGTTCAGGAGTTACTGACACGTGCAGTATGCACACAGGCAACTTGCTGAATCGTATTCGAAACGAGGGACCAATGAGCAAACATCCTAATATATCATTGCTTTTGATGTGCACATAGTATTTGGCTTTCTGCTCATTTGTTCTTCAAAGTATTCCATTTACATATAATACTATTCGTTCAAATTAGATATTATAGAATATATAGGATATTCATTAATATATCTCATATTCAAATATAATATAATATAATTCTATTTGTACAATTAGAAGTGAATGAAAGTCACTTCCCATACTGCGTGCCATCTACCCTAATTACAACCCAATGTTGTACAGGGGTTGTAATTTTGTGTTTATTAAGCAGACATGATACATCGTTTATGGTTCAGAGCTCAGTCTGATAAAACATACAGCAGTTTTAATTTGTTAATGCTGGAGGAAGTGCATATGAAATTACAATTAAACACAATCAATTTCCTTATATCCTAAAAATGGTGTTTATCGCTGGGTGGTACCTCAAGTCTATAAAAACATCTAAATGATGCTGATGCTGTCTTATGCTGACGATAATATTACTAAATGGAGCAGATGCCGTAGCTTGCTAATGTTGACATGATTTGTAATTTAGTGTTTTTGGAAAATGTCCTATTTTTGTTGAATAAAGGGGAAAAAAGAAGCTACTGTCTCATGTGTTGCCCTCAAATTCAGGCCAGTGACATTACATTACATTACATTACAGTAACCTCAAATGTGACAGAGGTGAACCGGCCCGACGGAGTCTGCCTCCCATTACCTGCAGTGGCCAGATGCCAGCTGATTGGGCCAGATGGGAGGAATGACAAAGTAGGGCTCGGCGCCAGGCTTGCTCTTCACGTCCTGCTCACAGGAGAACAGGCAGCTGTCAACCTGGGTCTCGGGGGAGGGCCAGTAGTCGAGGTTGGGCTTGATGATCTTGGTGGGGATGGACCCGGGCATGCCGGTGTTGAGGCCGTTCATGGCCTCGGCCAGGCCAGAGGAGGGGCCGTATTGCCCGGCATGGTGGTGGTCCTCGTAGCCTCCGTGAGGGGAGGGGCTGCGAGAACGGGGCCGAGGGACCAGGCTGGGGCTCTGGGACATATCATAGGTGCGTTTCCCCTGTGGGGAGGTAGAGCGGGAGCCGGGCCGTGGGGACGGGGAGCGGGCCCCCAGGTAGCTGTCCTCGGTGACGCTGGTGCGGGGGGAGGTGCCAGGGGAGGTGCGGGGGGAGCTGGTGTGGATGTTCTGGAGGCGGGGGCAGAGGTCAGCGGGCGTGTTCACGCTGCTAGGGGAGACGCAGGGAGAGGCCCAGGGGGACAGGCCCTCGGAGTGGCAGCTGGTGGAGGAGTTGCTGCTGGCGGGGCTCAGGCAGGGCAGCTCCCGGTACGAGGGGCCCTCGTGCCCGGGGACTGTCAGCGAGGGCCGGGGGACGATGTTGACCGGCTGCGCCTGCAGGCAATCCCTGACGTGCTGGTAGTGCTCGCAGGTGGGGGTGATCTCTATCCTCGGACTCATCGCCGGGCCTCCAGGCCTGGAGTGGTCCAGGTAGTTTTTGTTTTCCAAGTGTTCGTACCCCGTGAAACCATCTGGAAGCGGCTCCCTGTAGAGAGAGGGGCTGCAGGCCTGGGTGTAGGCAGACATCTCCTCGTGGGGGTAGGCCATACCGGATGTGGGGTTGAGGACTTTTTGAGAGGGGAGACTTGGTTCATCTAAAAGGAGATGGGGAACATGAGGATAGCATGATCAATTACATTATATTACTGTCATTTAGCAGACACTCTTATCCAGAGCGACGAACATAGATTACAATTTTATCCCTTTATACAGATGGATATTTACAAAGACAGTTGTAGGTTAAGTACCTTGTCCAAGGGTACAACAACAGTGCCCCAGCTGGGAATCAAACCAGTAACCTTTCAGTTAAAAGCCCTGCTCCTTACCACCATGCTACATCACCACCCCACAACTAGGTAACTCCACCTACAGCAATACAAAACAAGGTATGATGCAGACAAAGGAGAACAGATATGTCAACCCATTAAGTAATTGTCACGCTAGTAATGCTACTATAGATCTATATGAAATGGCATATGTGAGGGTTCATCCATGCAAAAACAAGCAATATGCTCCCTCAGAATATCTCTTCTGTCAGATAAATATCCTGTCTTAATGTGTTCTCATTTAGTGTTCCATAATAGCTCTACCAGTGCAAATATTAGTACATATATTAATCAGTATTAGTGTCAAACTTGTCATGCACATATCCTCAAACCTGTGCATTTAAGCACACAACATCTCCCATTCTTGCATAACCCACAAAGTTCTTATTGTAGTTTAATAGACTACAGAGGTTTAATTGTTGACGTGGATTCTAAAGAAAAAAAGAATGTTGGGTTGAAAGAGAACTATGTAACACAAGTGCATACAGCCTGTTGTAATCAGGATATAAAAATATATTTCAAAATAATGCACTTATTTCAGCATACTGTTTTAAAAAGGACATAATCATTAAAAAATACACATATATTAATATTTTTTTTAACAATTTGCTTATGTGAAGAGGTGTCACAACCAACATTTCAGACTAATAGGTTATCAGTGCCAGGTTCCTCTGGCCTGAAATGTGTCACGTACAGGACTAATACCTCCGCACAAATGCAACTTAAATGTTCATGTGGACACTGCCGGTCACCGGCTTATTCAAGACAGTCCCAAATGACACTCGAATTGCAGCTATGCATTTCCCCATATGGTTTCCAGAAGTGTTCACCTTTACTTTGGTAAGTCAGTGCAATTCACAAAAAAACATTTTAACCGTCTGTATATCTGGAAGATTCATTTCCACCTGTACATACCCCGTGCTCACATAAAGCACTGTTATCAATATGCATGACGAAACAAAACTAAAACATAAACAACGAATGAGTAATGTATCTACAATTCATTGGAAAGTATTAACTCAGGACAGTTTACTTCAAGTGCAAGACTTATACCAGACAGTTCTCATCCTGAACATTTGAGTTGCCAAAAACATGTACAATATTCTGTAAATATTGTATAGCAGGGCTACATGCTGTTAATACGAAAGCTAATGTTTGAATGCAAACAGTATTTCTTCGGATGTTTATGTACAAATGAAAACGAAGACAACAAATGGCAAATATAATTTACCAACTGTAACTGAACCCATCACGCAAGCCTCATACTGTTGTATCTTTACAAACCTTGGTCTTCTCCAGGAAAATCGTTGCAACCAGGGTACACAAAAATGTCAGAAAAGTCCAGCTCATCTTGGTTTACTTGGCTGAGATCCCCTGTTATCCCTAAAGAATTGGGGTCCTTATCTTCGCAAATGGAGGTCATTTGTTGTCTTTTTAAAATAAACTGTAACTCAATAAAGTAAAAGCCCTTCTTAATTAGGACTCATATGTGTTTTGGCGATTATCTTCAACCCAATCCCAATCGGTCTGCACAAATAAATAAGTTTCCTTTGCACAAGATATAAAACGTGGGCAATTTGAAAATGGCTTGCTCGACGTTTGAACGCGCGAGTTCTGCACAGATGAAATTGACAACAACTTCCTGTTTCAATTTAACCACATGCAGATGAGGCGTGCCTCACTTCACGCTCTAAAGTAAATAAATATAAAGGTGTGAATGGCAGAACTGATCACTAATTCAAATGTTCAACGGCAACGGTTTTAGACGCTATCGTATTAATTTCTGATGAACACGGTTGCCAAAGTTTAAAGATGCTTTTATTAACCTAACACCAGCATCAACAAAAAGAAATTATGTCTGCATACCTAGAGTGACTGAAGTTTAATTGTTATGTACTGCTGCCCCCGGGTGTCTGACAGGAAATACTGAGAAAACAATGCCAGCGCGTGAAACCCTGCCAATCCGTCATCTTCTTTCTGAGGGGTACAATAATGCGGTTTACGGGAACGAGTTTTAGAAAATAAAAATGCAAAAGTCAGGGTGTCTTATTCACTCATTTACTTACACACGATGAACAACGACGACAACAACAACAACAATAAATAATTGTTGCGGTTTTATTAGCAGTAGCAGTGCAACGGAAATGGTAGTACCTGTATTTGTAAGTCAGGAACAACGATGACGAATATAATTAGCCTGATGTAATGTTTATTCTACACAGACAGAGCAGCTAAAATAGGAAAATGCTTTTGCCAGCAACATACTAATTAGTGTATACGCATTTAAATACGGCAACGTTGGCTGTGTTACAACATAGCAAATAATTTGTTTCCTCTGTTCTTTTGCGGATTTAATTCTACTGCAGACAAGACATTTACACCTTTACATATTAAATTATTTAAAGTATTATAGTATGTATTCAGGGAATGTGGTAAATTAGTCCTACTCAAATTTCACTCGATTGACACAGTCCAGTTTAGGATGTACTTGATATTTTTTTGTTCGCAAAGGCTATGTTTTGATCTGTAAAGTTTGACGGAATGTCTCAGAGAAAGTTTTAGTGTTTCTGGCATGGATAACCTCCACTACGCTCTAATCTCTGTGATTTTGCACAAATTGATTTACCATGTCACACCTATACAGATACATATAAAATGTATGGGTGTGATATGGTGAATCGACTTGTTGGACTGGAGACTACCTCAGCAAACGAAATCCGACACAGTCATTTTAGACTGTATGAATTGTACTGTGTTTTCCTTAACATCCAGGTACCGGAGCAATACAAATACAATTAAACAAATTGTTTCAATCTTGCGTCTGTAGAGCAAAAGATGGGCTTCTTTCCTGGTATACTGCCAAGTAGAAATTCTGAAATAAAACAATAGATTACCCATATAAATGAATGGGGAAAGCACGGAGCATAAGCAGGAGAAATATGGATGGCAACAAACACGATTACGATGCCAATTATCTGCACGGATATGGCATTAAGGCAAATTGACTTAAACAGGGAAGAAAATGCACATTCCAAATGTAGAAACAATTTTCTTCAAAGGACATCCGGGGGACAAAAGAAAGAAGCAATTTTCAGGAAGATGTCTGGCATAGGCCTAGTCGTGTTTTTAAACTGTGATTAATTTGGACCCTTAACTGGCTTCAGCAACCCGAAATACAGAGAACTACTGTTCAAATTCTGGGCAGAAACATGGCATGTCTTGCTCGCACAATCGTCCTTGTCAAAAGCTAGAGGTCTCACTCGTCCAACTAACTCTGTCGGTCTGAGAAGGAGAATCTTGAAAAAATATGTAACAACCTAAGTCCGTCTTTAATGAAAGCTATTTACTTCGGATATTAAGAAGAATTTCATTAATACAGCGAACAAGGTACATATCTCGAATATGTCTTGAATTAAACTTTAATTTGCAACACGGACATTTCATTGTAGCGTTAAGTCTTGATCGGTCATGTCTTGAAAACATCGGAAAATGATCCGATTGTACCGCTTCCAAGAAAGAGATGAATAGAAGTCAGAACTTTTAGCTCAGACATTAAAATATGTCCTTTTGAACTAATCCACTGACAAAAGCAGATTTTTCTAACCATATCCTCGACGTCTGATGATTTTATTCTCAGTCGCAACTGGAAGATAATGCTGTTCAATATTTCATTGCCCTCGAAGTATTAAATTTCATGCTCCTGCCAAAAAAAGATGTACATACTGTAAACCCCGCTGTGCAGTTGCGTAGGTTTGGTTAAATTATACAGTTAGTTACAGCGACTCTCCCGTTTTGCACATACCTGCTCACGCCCATTTAATAAAATTGGCGAAGGCAAAATACAATATATTTTTATCATTTATTTCAAAATATCATAACATTATTTACTGTAGGTCACCTTAGAATGTATACAGGTACCTTGTTCAACAGGTAGCCCCAACGAACCCTCTCTTTTAGACGTACAGACCAAAGCACGTGACCGATTAAAGGCTAGGCGGAGAGCGTTTTCCAAACACGTATTTACTATTGCAGCAGAAGCGTTCCATGCCCCCCTCCCCCCTTAGAATGATTTCTAAGAGAATACCCATTGATTAACTGAATTTTCCGTAAACGCGCACATGATTCTCGGGCGTTTTTTCTTTTTCCGAAGGCTGAACTCAGGAGCCAGAGACGCAAAACTGTGATCCTCCTTCGCATGTGCGAGGAGATTCTTGACACTGCAGTTGTATGTAAGAAAAACCCTGGAGCAGGACCCCACAGCGCCCCAGAGACGCAATAATGGTACAGATGTGGTCCGTAATAAATAAAAAATAAACACAGTCCACCTGCGCGCGGGCAGGAACCACAAACATATTTAAACATCAGAACTGAAAGTTTGGCTTGTAAAACCATATACAGTAGATTAAACAGAATATCCCTTGTACTTTATAATTATGACATTCAAAATCAACCATGGCTATTCTGGTGATTCATTTTTGAATATGTATAAAAAATATCTAAGTGTACATTTCCAAAGTAGGAAAATATTCAATAAAACTTCTTGCGTCCAAGATTTGCGCCACAACATTTCATCACGCGCCTTTCCTACCTTGATTCATCGATCGCATGACGTGGTACTGCGCCAGCCTCCAAGATTCTCTAAACATTTGGGAATCAGAAAGTACTGTAGTAATCTAACTATAACACTCTACGATCTCTACCAACCATGCTAAAATATAACTTCAAAAAGAAAAAGCTGTACAAAAAAGACTTTAGCTGGAAAAAGAGAACAGAACAGCTCGGTATGGTAATGGTATGAACTCTTTTCCTTAAGCCGTGAATTACTCGAGTAACAAGGGCAGCTTCCTTCCCTGCTCTGGGTGTTTATAATCTTTGGATGCTGTAAAATAACGGGATTCCCTCAGTGTTTCCTCCTGTTTATGCGCTTTGCCATGGAAACCTGGAACGGCTCCATCCCGGAGACTCAGGGCTTTCCTGCAGAGCCCACACTCAGGAATCCGTGACGTCTCCAGCTCCCGCGCCAAGGCATATCTGCGGCTCGTGTTAGACAGCGGCACACAAGAGCTTCGTTGTAGGAGTGAGGAATTAATGGAGGGACCGGGAAGGGGAATGTATAATTACTGAAATACAGATATTAGTTGGCGCATGGTTTTAAGTGCACCTTGGACGGTTGAAAACGCTCAAAACGGGAGCATTTTCCCAGCTCCGTGTTCTATAGCCATTGTAGAGGCTTAATTAAGGGTTACCGTTACCCTGTAGTACATCAGAACTTTTTGTAGCGGTCTGAATTTGCGCCAATATCATTGGTTTGTTAATTGAAACTTTTTTATGTTTTACCCCAACACCATACAGATATAATACAGTGTGTTCCATTTAATTAAATCACAAAGGGAGAGGCAAAACAACCAGAAACCACTTGATTGTTCTTTATTTTTGCTTTAATATTCAATCTATAAAGCCAGCAATCACAGTGAGGTTACAGAAGAGCTGTGTGAATGCATTCAAGTAACTTTTTAAAGTTGTCATATTGACATTGTGTGACTGCACACTCCTTATGAATTACAATATATTGTCAACCTGAAATGCAACCAATTTAACACTAGCAATAGCACAGTGGAAAACAGAAACCAAAACGCGAGAACATGGAAAGATATCTTGTTTGATTCCCACTACATAGGAAGAAGGTCAGAGATGCCCATATCAAGAAGACAGATATTGTTATCAGGATGTTATTGCTTGCAGAAATGAGAAGAATGACTGGACACAGTTTTTTGACATATAAAATGATATGTCAAAAAAGTTGTGTCCAGTCATTCTAGCACAGTTCCATGGGGGAGAATGGTTTTATTTAATCTGAAATGAACATCCTGCCAGCATTCCCACTCCTGGTGTTCCGATGCAGGATGTGCGTTACACTGGGCCGGAAATACCAGACAAATCTGAAATTCTACAGGTAACGTAAATCTGTGGAATGCCTGGCTGACAAGGGATTGGGCCGTCCCTGGATGCAGCCCGGAATCCCTCACATGGTGGATCTGTGCCAGCTACACAATGACAATGACAATGGACCAGACACAGGTGACAACCACAACAGTCCATTTATATTATTAGTAATTTTAGTAAAAGCCTTGCCTAGCAGATGTACATGTGCTTGAATAATACTTCGGTAACTGAAATTATTATAAAATTAATACATCAATAGTTTCAGGGAATATGTTGGAACATGTCTCCCTGTCATGTCAGGTTCCACTATGGACTGTTTTCAGACCGGATGTAACTTTGAAATACAAAGCTTGCCATAACAACAGTGAATAATGTTGCTGCTATTTCACGTGTATAACATGGCTTATAGGTGCCTCCTCTTTTCTTACTTCAGTATCCAATGCACTTGTAAAAATTAATATCATTTTAGTTATTAAATCAGCAAAGGTTTGTGCTACTTTGTTTATGCACTTGCAACTCAATGTCTCCTCTGTTCTACCAGTGATATGATATTTGTTTGTTGTGTGAACGTTTTTCATGGCAAGTGGCTGTAATGCATATCAGGAGTTCCTTGGTGTGCTGTCATCAGTGTCTGTTGAGCAGTGATGAAAGTGTGTGCACTCAGCTGAGAGTAGGTATGTTAGGGGCGGGGGGACGGGACGGGGGGTGATCTCAAAATTCATAGAAATTCCAACCATAAATTTGAGTTAACAAAACCAAATCACACTTCCAACAACACCGCTCAGACATGCACTGCCAAATTCGAAAGTAGTCTTAACTGCGGAGGATTTAATTAATCTGCCTGGAAGGTATATAAGTGTTGTTGGAGGACGACAACTGGAATTTTTTGCAGCCCTCTCGTACCAGTGAAAAAAAAAGAATATCAGACACAATCTAATCAAAGCTTCCCAACACTGCCCAGCTATAAATAGTGCTTCAGCTGGGTGTGAGAACATGCTCAGCAAATGCTTTCTCTCAGTAGTTTGTCATCACCCATATCCTGTGTGTGTGTATGGTATCGTAGGTGACACAGGTGGGATATTTCTATGTGACAATGTTTGCAGGATGTCCATAATTATTTGGGACTTTATTTTACGATGTGTTAAGCATACTGCGCATTAGTGAGTTATGAGTTATTTTTATATATTTTTTATCTTGAAATGGATATTTTTTTCTGATCGTTACAATTTACGTAGTATGAGACTAACGCAGGGTCTCCAGTTGAATCACTCTGTAAGAAATGGCAGAGGCATCAAATGACAGGCAGTGCACCTCCTGTTAAGTTTCTGAAAAAGAAAGCACAGACATCTTTTCTTGTGGTTACTTTATACTTCCAAATAGTCAAACCCTTCTATTGACAGTGTTATATGATGCAAGCAAATTGCCCCTTGACAAGAGAACACTGTGAACAGGGATATTATTTGAGAAAATCGCCCTGTTCATAGTGCACTTGACTGAGGACACAAAAAGTAGTAGCACTTCTTATGCACATGCGCGTGTGCGCGCGCACACACACACACATACAAACATACACACACGCGCACACACACACACACAACCCCCCCCCCACACACGCACACTCTTTGCTCTTAAATAGGTCACTCCACATGCTAGAAATCCTCCAAAATGGACAGTATTTTTGGATTAAAGTATATTTTATATACAGGAAATTTTAAAGAGAATCACATCACCTTCATTTGTAATTACTATAGTGTCTTATCACATTTCACTGATCCAATATTACAAAACAATGACAGCTTCCCTAAGCAAAATTTTCCCTAAGGAAGTTTATCTTAATGAAACCATTTGTCAGTCTGAGCCTGTGAACACTGATTTTAAAATAATATCTGACTCTGATAATATTTACTTTAAAGCCAGCTTCATTTGTCTTAAAACAAACTGCCTTGGTAGTGATTACTTAACATACAATCAACATTTGTCATAACAAGTCATACTGTAACAAGTCATACTGTAAGCAAATCCAAAGCAAACTGAAAAATGTTTGTGGCAAAAGGCAGGGACAGAAACATTTTGAGGCTTTTGTGTATGTCCGATTAATGTTTTTCATCTTTAAGGCTGAACTGATCTAAAAATCCCAAGAGAAATCCTTTTCTGAAATCAGGCAGACCGGAATGAACCCCTTTGCTCAGATTTGAGGAGCTGCAGTTTTAAAGCACCCTGTTCCTACTGACCAACATGACTTGAACAGGCAACAGTGGCTTCTCCAGCCCCCCCTGCTGGTAAAACAGTCGATGTGCACAGTGCTTGGGGCTTTGGTGGTGTGTTGGTAGCAAGGGACGAAAAATACAGCAGTCGAAAAGGAAGGCTGGCCCACACAACAGCAAACAGTGCAATCTGCTGTTGTTGCTGTTTCTTGTTGTGAAGCCGAATTAAAATCTGCATGTGAGTGGACAATAAAGTCAAGTCTAAGCCTAAGTCTGAGTATAAAGCCATGAATGTCAGGTTTATTCAGTACAGTTCAGGCCTGTAATTGTTTTTGTTTGAGCGTGGGGAGAGAGTGAAGGGGCAGCCTGTATGAAAT
Organism: Megalops cyprinoides; assembly: GCF_013368585.1. Lineage (NCBI taxonomy): Eukaryota > Metazoa > Chordata > Actinopteri > Elopiformes > Megalopidae > Megalops > Megalops cyprinoides. The sequence continues at coordinate 35,540,449 of NC_050588.1, read as the reverse complement.
TGCTCTAGTCTTCTGTAGCTCCGCATGGCATCCCCTGGCCTGTAAATCAGAATGATTGGGCAGCTGCAGCCACACTGCAGCAGGAAACTCACCATTGAGTTCAGCCTTCAATGGATTCAAACCCATGGCATTTACAGCCCTGACAGGGTTTCCCTCGCAAACATACAGGCTTTGTAAGATCAAGATGATGTCTTATACTCATAAGCGATGTTAAAATGCCAGCTACTTCTGTTTTCCGTGGTCAGAAATGTTCTTGGATGCTATTATTTTTCCTTTGCTGTCATGGCGTGGTGGTGTCACATCTTCAAGGTAGAGAGAACAAGAGTTATTTTCAGAAACTGTTCATTTCGTTAAAAACAGAGTTGAAAATTATGTAATGTGCTTGCTATGTATTTGCCCATATTAGGCTCTTACTCTGTTTTGGGAAGCAAATTAAACAATACCTCCATTAAACCATTTTTTAAAAAGGGTGCAGTTTCTACTTAACAGTAGTTACTCCTGTAATAAACAGAAAGACCTTGGCAGGGTCAACAAGGCAGGAAATTTATGAAAAGCTGAGGAATTTCCTCTTCAATATTCTAGAATGCCGGTCGCTGTGTTCTCTGCATGCTGTTCGTCACAAACTCACCTTCAACCTTCCTCGTCGCTGCACATTCCAGATGAAGCAGGGGACAACTGGACACCAGAGACTTCGCTTTGAGTGAGCGGACGTTGGAAACCTTAATCGGGACGTGGAATTTCTGAAAAAATTGCAAAGGCAAGCAGAACTCACTGAATGGTAGCCAATTAAAATGAATCTGTCAAGATGTATACACCAGCAAGGGTGTAAATATCTGATTCATCCACACAACACTGACATTTAAAAAGATTCCAACAGGGAATTGTTTTTTGGTGAAACCTGTGGTTCTTCCTCTACGCCAGAAAAAACTGGTTAGCTGTCCGGATCTACATCCTTTGAATTAAACACAACAAAAATACAACAAAACTGCACAGAAATGCCCAAGGTCCTTTTTATCACTAATGTGGAATCTTGCTGCCTCTGACATACCCAGGCTGTTATAATAATCTGTAAAAATGCCTGTATTTGCCTTTTACTGTGCAATCGAATAAATCACAATCAACCATCAATGAGTTATAACATACCGCACAGACATAATTTCAAATGGCTAACATGTTCTTGTTGTCATTAAAAATTAACAAAACAAATTAATAAACAGATTAATACATTAATAAATGTCATTTTGACAAAGAATTGGGAATTCAAGTGAAAATGTGGAAAAGACTGAGAGGGTTGCTGTCATCCACCAACATTGATTATAAGGTGTCATTATTGCTGTCAGTGACTTTGTGTGGAGGAGACCAACACATCACATACTAAAATGGACCAGACAAGGTCATACTTTCCCCCACAGTCCTCCAGCTCAGAAACACGAAAACCTCCACCTTCTGAGACTGCCACCTGCCCCACCGCATTATTTCAGTTTCCCATAAGTTCAACTGCATCTGGGGCAGCAGTGCAACATAGTGGTAAGGAGTGGCACTCATAACCGAAAGGTTGCAGGTTCAATTCCCCACCAGGGCACTGCTGCTGTGCTTGGGCAAGGTTCTTAACCCAGAATTGCCTCAGTAAATATCCAGCTGTATAAATTGATAACGTGTTAAAGCTGTAACCCTATGTAAGTCACTCTGGATAAAAGTGTCTGCTGAATGCCAGTAATGTAATAATATAAAGCCTGAGACTAGAAACAGGCAGAAACAGGCACTTCCTCTTATTGAAAGATTTACCTTCATCGTGTATGTATGGATGTTACATGTATTTACTACATACAGATTCTGCTGAAAAAGTATGCAAAGACAAGATTAGTCAGTCTGGTTTAAAAAAGAATGGCATGGTAAAATGCATGTTTCACAGGGTGCAGGGTGAAGTTTGTGAATACGTGTATTCCTATTCACATGGGTGGCGCAGTCCCTCAAAACAGCACTTTTTAAAATAGCAAATTAGAGGGATTTTACCCAGTCAACCCACACATGAAGCATTCATGTCTGCAGTCATTGCATCTGTCTTTGTAGGTTTACCCACAGTTAAATCACACCTTACTTCCCTCACAATGCAATCCCTCACTAATACCATGGCAAGCCAGCCTAAATCCATGGCTGACCAGAGTTTTGATTCTCAGGAAACAGAAACGATTGCAAGACCGGTGAGGAGATAAGCCAGCTCTCACTTTTTCCTCCACTCCCACGCCACAGTCCACTTCCTGGATCACACCAGCATGGCTTCCTCCATCCCCAGTAACAGTGATCTGGATGGGTTGCTGGCATTGCCTAGTTTGCAAAGGCTACACTCCAGTCTCCACGTTTGCTTGAGAGATTTCAGCACCTCAAGGCTAATGAAGCTTTCTTTAAAATCAAGGGGCAAAAGAAAAATTAAAATGAATTAATACTAATTCATTTTACAGTGCTTCACAACAGGAAGCTTTAATATACTCTAGCCTTGAATTGCACACAACCCCTACATCAATAACCTAAATTTGCATTGCATTTAATGACAGTTTTGGGAGGCTTTAAGTGGATTTGCATTTTGTTCATGAAATTTCAGTTTAGATGCCTCTAAATATATATAACATGGATGCCTCAATCTAATTATCCCATCTGCAGTCCAAACGACAGATGAGCGGATCTGAGAAGAAGCAGAGCGAACTGAGAATGGCATCATGGGATAGCTGATGAGCAGAGAATGAGGGAGGGAGGGAATATGCAGTATTGAGGAACTGCCTCTCCCTGTGGATCCCTGCAGAAGCTCCAGGCTTCTGGTTCAGTGCAGTGCCACAGCTCGGGGGCTGGCAAAGCAGATCCACCCACTCAGACTCTCAGGACTCCAGTCCTGCCTGCAGCCAGGCCCAGCACACAGGTTATGGGACAAGACGTGGACCAGACCAGCCTGTTTTAAAGTCCTGTGTCAGCCAGAAGATGCTTACCTAAACCTGACACACCACATTTTACTGAAACACAGGATTGCACTCTGACTTTCAAAGGAATGTATTTGTAAAGTAAACTCATGTTAAATGTTCTTTGCCCCCCCCCCCCCCAAAAAAAAGAAACCAGACTAGAATAAGCAAACTGAATATTTACTAGGCAACATGACATTGACATCCTGATCATATAATGAGACTTCACATTGCTTTTTAAAAAAATAGGTTGGTGGTATTTTCCTATGATGTCATATGAGTTAATCACCACTGCAAGATTTTTTTTTTAATCAGTGTGCGGTACTTATTTTTATATATTCACTTTTGCCATTTTTAGTTAAAATTAATACATTTAGCTAGGAACATCTGATGGAAAATCTGAAGTCACAGAGCTCCAAGAAGCTTCATAAAAACACTGCATGTTAAAATAGGCAGTCTAAAATAGGCTTTGACAAAATTATTGAGTATATCAGAAATGAATGAAGAGAGAGCCTTGTGACACTCCCTGCTGTCCCCACAGCTTTGTATTAGAGTCAGTGTGAGAGATTCTTCATCAGATTTACTGCCAGATCACAAACCAACTAATTCAGCAGATACTGCCACCTCCTGTAGCTGGATGTAGAGAAGATAAAGACTTGCAGATTGTTTACCAAACCCTGCTGCTAAGAGAAATTTTTAAAAAATCCATTTATAGACACCATGGAAGTAGATATTTCTACTCCATACCCCATTGTCAAACTAGTAACACCTCCTTGACGAGGCAGCAAAATGCTCTATAAAAGGCTTTAAACAAACAGACACGCCCACCCACATACACACACAGGCCAAGTTTCAGAGCTTAGACACATCAGACAACACAGCTGGGTGTAAACCCACCTAAGACAAAAGACTTAAACTGAATTTCACAAGCCTCAAAGCCCAGATGGAAGTTTGCCTCCAAAAATTCATTTAGGATAGGCATTAATGTCATACTGTACTTCCACACCAGTTCTATGTAAGTCACAGGATCTTGTGGTGAACCTGGGTTTTCCAAAAATCAGATGAAGGGATTAACATCCTAACAGTCTTGAAATTAAATCTCGAAGACAAATCCCAAGAAGGGATTTGTCACCAATGTGTCATCGTTGGTGTTGGTATAAGGGATGCCACTGAAAATGATGAAATGTGATCATAATTTTTTACAGCCTATCATCCGCACATTGAGTTTTAATGAGCATTATAGTCGGCTCTCTTTTTTCCCCAATATGGGTATTTACATTCTCCCTCCTCTCACCTAGGACCATCACATTTGCAATCACACTTTCATATGCAGGCACCCAAACGAAATGGGACTTCAGTATCCATCATGCAGTGCATTTAGCATTTCACCTAACCCCTGTGCCTTGCCTGACCATACCCCCAGCAGTCCAACAGGGCAGTATTTATCGGACAACTCAGAAAGTCAAAGTTCCTTTGCAATTTAAACTTGCATCTGTATCAGCTCACTGACAAAACATGCAAGTGTGGATTCTGCTCAGTTAACTAATCAAAGGTGTTGCCTTGCAATTTTTGCGGTTTTGTTCAATTAATACTGAAAACATTAAATTAATAATTGATTTTTTGGATTCTTCTTCAGCATGGCCACAATTAAAAAAAAAAAAATTCTAAACTTTGCTACAACTCTAAACTGCCCACCACAGACACATAAACACACAATGTCTATATTATAATGCATTGAATCAGGGAAGGACTACCCATGTACAATTACAAGGGGTTGTATTTCCAAATGCTTTCTGGTGCAGCCTGATTCACTGATGAGCACTGTGAATACAATGCTTTGTTCACGGCCCCAGCATCTGGATTATGTCTCAGAAGTGCCGAAGCCCTCCCACAATCTCACACTGCCACTCAACATTTTAATAAAACTCAATTGTGTTGGGAAAAACGTTCTGGAGACAAGCCACTTTGCAGAGGCCTCTGAACATCTTCAGTAACAAATCCAAGTCACTTTTATAACCCGGTCTCTGCAGGTGTGTAGCAACCCACACAATGGAGACCTGTCTCCAGGGAGACTTCTGATGTCACAGAGCAGTGAGGCTTTTCCTGCCGAATGCGCTGAACTCAGGCAGGCAAGGCCTATGATAACAATCAAAGCCCAGAAGAAAGCGACAGCCTCGTTTCGTACCTTAAACTGTCACCTTCTGTCTGTACTTGCAAAGATGAATAATTGCTAGTTCTCTAGTTCTTGTGTACAAATCTGTACACAAATCAAATAGATTGCAATTGGTAAGAAGTGGGCCAATGTCAAATAATGTTTGAGAGATAGCCCTTAAACATTTAATATTTTAATCATTCACAAACAATTAAGCAGTTTTGGGGACAGGTGAAAGTTTTCCCTCATGAGAGTATATTGAATAATATGTTGTTCCTCTTAAGAATACATACATTAATATGAAGCACACATATATTTTAATATACCAAAATAATATATTGAATATATTGAAAATAATTTACATATTTTCAATATATTCATTGAACTAAACATGTATCCTCAATATATAATTTTTTGTATGGGCAAGCAGGGATTCAGATGTATGTACCATTTCGCTTGTGTCCATATGTTTTTGTTTGTTTTTGCATCAGTGAAAAAGTGCACCGTCTAATTTACATGCACCCTTTGGGCAACAGAGAGGGTATGGAACTGGACTGAAAGTTTGCATGCTGAAGGCAGTCAGATGGAACCCTACTATTGTACTGCTGGAAAAAGTAGTTAAATGGAATTGCTAGAGTAAATCGCAATATAATAACATTGTATGTCCTTTAGAAGCAATACATTATTGTCTGACAAGTGCATTTGCTTCTGAAAATGAAATCGAATAACCACAACCATTTCTCAAACAAACAAAAAGCCAGATCCTGCTGGAATCAATATAATGACACTTTTTTCTCTCTCTTGTTCTCACACCTTTCTTAAATTTCAGTGTCTCTTCGTGTCTGTGCTAGACTAGCTCCCTGACTGCTGGGGGAGGAGGGTGGATTGTTTCGTTGTCCCTGCCAGCCATTGTTTAACCTTTTCCAGGAACCAACAGGCTTTCTATCGCAAGCTGTATCCTTCAGGGGTAAAATGGAAATCCTCCAAAAGGGAAGTCGCGCGGCAATCAAAGCGATTGTGCAGGTATAAACCTGCAAAACAAATTAGTGAGCTGTCCTCTTTGGCCCCCCCCCCCCCCTCCCCCACCCCTCACCCTCCCCAGCCGTGCTGCACCCAGGGCCCAGTCCAGCTATTCCTTTTCTGGCGTTTAGAAACTCTTCCTGCCATATTTAGTAACTCGAATGTTGTTATTCCCCCCTGTGCATGCTGATGTATATTACAGGCCCGTGAATGGTATGTGTACATAAGCAATTCTGACCACAGGTGAGCAATCTGTCCTCAACCTGTTCCGGTCATGAACCACACGATGGCAAACCAAGATCACCATTACTGTACCTCTATCTCTTTATCCACACTACATGGTCAATGATCTAAGTGTAGAGAATTGAAGGAGAACAGAGTTAACACATGCTTATTGACTTGATTCAGTTCAGTCTGATGAGCGTCACCGATTCAGTCATTTCATTCAGTTTGCTCACCTCATTCTGTTCGTCCACTTCAATCAGCAACCACAAGGTGGCTCAGTGTATCTTATGAATGGACCACATCTCACTAAACAGTGTCTGAGTCAGTAAGTTAAAAGCCATGTGACATCAGTCAAAATTGCTTGGTTCACTTTTTTTTTTTTTGGGTATGTTATCATGATAACATGGTGGCATACTTAAAATGCCATCAGGTAGATATATCGTAAATAATTTAGATGAACTGAATGTTAATTAGTAATTTTAATCAATTCACCCCACTGGCATACCTGGTTGTGACCTATGTTAGGTGTAGGAAAGGGGTATTTACCCAAGGTACCCAAACTAGCTACACCAATTAGGCCTAAATGTAGTTTTTTTTTTAATTATAACTATTATCATCATTAAAATGTTAGATAGACAAAGATAGTATCTACACATTGTGAAGGAAAAAAGACATCATTTGTTATTTGAATTGCTTTCAACAAGGACCATTGACCAATTACATAGCCATGGCTTTAAAGAGGGGAACATTGAGATACTGTGGAAGAGAAAAACATCAGAGTGACTGGTTCACAGGCTGCACATCACCACATTAAATAGTGGTCACTAAGCCTTTGCATATTGCACACACACACACACACACACACACACAAAACCAAAAACACACGTACACACACAGAAGCTTTGTCAAACAAAACATAGTTTTCTCTCTTAAATCAAGAAGCATGCATCAAGGCAATTCATTCAAATCTAACTGCGGCTTCAATGTCCTACAAAAGGGAGGAAAAGCTGCTTTAGCACTTTGTACTGATTGCAATTGGGCAAAGTGATCAAAGCCCATAAATGAGTCCATTAAACAGGTGATTGGCTGTATGTTACATCCTGTGTTTTAACAGCTGGAATACATGGTATAAGCAATAATAGAGCTGAAGATTACAGGTGTGGCATTGACACAATTTAGCCATTACAAATGCGAATCATACTTTTCTGTGCTCGTCTACGCCAAGTAAAATATATAGTGCAATATGCAAAGTACATAAACAAGCTTGTAGTCAATGCTGAGTTTTAGTTATCAACTGGCAAATCTCAGGATCCTGCTCGGAGGAACGGACACAAAATCCAAAAAAAAAAAAAAACACACAATTAAACCAAAATACTTTGGGTGAGTCACTCAGGAAAACACGCCGTGACTCACGCCGTGACTCACTGCCGCCCACAATTATACACTCCATCGATTGTCCAGGCGTCCAGAGGGACACCGAACCCCAGCCCCAGGCAACTGTGTGGGAAACCTGTGCCCAGCTATCCACACACAACGCTCTGACATTTAACAACATGGGAGAATGTGGAAAATGTGTTGATGTTGAAGGGAAAATAGACTGGTTAAAGCCCTCAGGCAAGAACCAAGGGGGCGAAGCAGAGGGCTATTCCCAGTCATTACCATTAGTCAGGGACAACACAGAATCTCCACGCCTCGTCTCCCCTATCAGAAGCTTTTAACTGTATCGGCGGTTTTCAGAACAGAATTTCACGCCTGTTAACACTGTTTTGCTTCTTACTTTTGCACTGTTTGACTTCTTAGATTAAAACATCATACGTGCTGATCTCATTATATAGTTACAAAATTATGAGATATTGACTATGCATGCATTCTGAGAGAATTGCTTCCTTCAGGTGATCAATGGAAGACGGAATTAATGCATAACTTCCTTTATGTATTGTTGATCAAGGCCACATGTCACTGACTCATCAATTGCAACCTGGTCCAAAGGTAGCAAGACCTGGTATTTGTTGGTTTGAGAAATCTAACCCTGGGGGCTGCAGTGTGCACTGGGTAACTATGTTTTATTCAAAGTGAGGGGCCACCCCATAGCATGGGCAGGCCTAATCAAGTGAGCTTTATCAAAGTGCAGTGCTATATCGCGGACACTTTATCAAGCTTGGCACAGTGCTGTTGAGATGAGGCACTAATACACAGTTGCCCTGGCTCCTGTCGTGCTTTGACCAGCCAATAAGAGAGGCATCCTTTACTGAGTTCACAAAAGCACCTCTTGCCCTTTATCTCGTTAGCCTTGTTCCGCTAACCAGCCCCACTCAGTGTTTATATGCAGCGCCTGACATGTGTCATGCCAGCAAGCTGCAAAGCAAGGCTGTATCTCTTATATCACTTCCCGAAAGGAACTGACCTCACAGAAATGTTAATGTAGCACATACATATTCAGTTCAATGTACCCTCATGTCCCCATATTGGATATTCTCCTCTTATTGATTCTCACCTTCTCATATCAATTATTTAAGGGTAGCTACAACAGACGTCTCCAGGAAAAACTGAAACTCATCAAAAGTGTTTGGTTGGATAGACCAAGCCTTCATAAATCATCATTAAGCACTATATATGTTCATTTATTTTATATATGCATGGCACACTGGACGAAATGTTGCCCATGGGTTTATTTTCAGAAAATGTATTGATCTCTTCAGTTTACTAGCAGTAATTTTTCATTGAAATACCATTAGCATTTTTATTCCATTACTTTAGGTGTTAATAATTGAACACATTGTGCAATTTTAGAATAAGCAGAAGTTTTTTTGTTGCCTGTGGAAACCTCTGATATTTTAAGTCTTCCAAAATGTATAACTATGAACATATCACCAATCTATAACATTAAAATGATTAATTTTGACTTTAATTTTGAGTTAATCCTAATTCTATTGCAAAAGGTGACTGCAGAGGTCTGAAAATGAAAGAAAAAAATGATGAATGATGAAAAAAATCAATGATTATTGCTCATTACATAGATAGACTGATTTAAAAATAATTGAGAATGATAAAATGTTTTTTGAGGCTCTACTAGGAAATACCCCCTCAATGTCTTGTTGTTTTTGCAGTGAGGAGAACATGTGGTCTTGGAATCCATAGGCCCTTTGGATGGAATCTTGAAAAAGAATAAATCAGTTATCTTGATGTTGGGCACTGCATGTTCCTGAATAGCCAAGAGCCCTGGTTTGGTACCTGATCACTCAAAGTCTGTAACCTCATTGGGACACTGTTCATAGCAGGATTTGTTCTTTTGCTTACATGTTAAAATAAAATAAAACAAACGGTGTGATGATTGATTTATTATTATTTTTAAATGCATTTTTATAGTGAACCGGTTTTCTGTGTATTGGTAGACACACACAAGTGCACACACACACACACACACACAGAAGGACAGAGAAAATCACAGCCACAGAAAGGTAACAGGGGATTGGAAAAGGATTGCATAAGGAACTGATCTCTGCTAACCATCAGCCCTTACAGACAGAGCCAAGAAGTGACTACACTATCTACGAACAATTACACAGACAATTACAAGATGTACACTCTATTAAACAGAAACCTGAACAATCTGTGGACAAAAAAAGATATTTTCAAATGATGTCAGAAAAGCCTTTAGGAGAGCAACATGACCATATGTTTCCTTTAGAGTGTGAGCATGACTGCTTTCTCTCTGAGCAAGAGTCAGCCAGACCTACAGCAAAGACAGTTTTTCACAAAAATGTGAATGTTAAGTTATGGAAAGGTATGGATGAGGAAAAGATTGGATGAGGAAACCCAGTTAAATATCCCTTTAATGGTATTTGGTTTATAGATCAGTCAAATTATCTGAGTCACTGTAACCCCCCCCCAGTGAAAGAATGTCTGGCCATATTATCTTGAAATAAATATGAAAATATATACTCTCCTGCATTTGCATTTCAGTTATTATGGAAACTCGGGGACCTTCTGTAAATAAAAGTAAGGCAGATAATGTGTACTTCTTCTGGAGATGTCACTTATTACCCAATCAGCAAAGGTTAGCTGGAGGTCAAAAATTGTATTCACTCATGTGCCTTCAGCTGACCATCAGATGACAGTCCTTACAATAGCCAGATGTGCATGGAAGGGGAGAGTCTAGCCTCACTGCCCAGTTCTCAGTATGAAGGCAGCCTGGCTCCAGTTTCAGACCATCGTTACCTCAGCTAATAAATAACCTGGCCTGTATGGCTTACATATTTGACCTTTGCCCTCACTGACCTCAACCTTTGGCAGTCCCAGGACACAGCAATGAACTTAGATTTATCCACCGTCTAGCCTGTTGCTCATATTCCGGAATGAAGCCACCGAGACACAACTCTGGAGCATGACCAATCCAGTGGGCATCGTCTGACGCGGAGAATCCCAAAACCCCCAAAATGCCACAAGCCCACGCACGGGTACGAGGTGGGGAGGCACCCTCGCACCCAGCCCGACTGTCTGCGGTCACGCTCGGCTCCACCCTCACAAGCTGGCATCAGGGAAAAACGCAGCCAACACGAGGGATTAACAGTGATGCAGCAGTGAAGCAGCTGAAGACCTCAGATGTCACCCCGGCTCTGTTTATTTATCACCACTGCAAAGCTGCACTAACGCAGAATGTCAGCACTACCGCCATCCACGTTTTACACCCAGCTCCGCCGCCATGCCCAAAATAAACCGCTATTCTTTCTCCGCCCGGTTACTTGTTTATTTGACATCTTGTTTTTGTGTGGCATTGCTTATTTTTGTCTTTCAATTACAGATGGTTTGAGGTTGAAGTTGTTTTTTCTTGTTTGAAAAAGACAAAATAGCACTTTATGGGGAAGTCTTCCAGGTTATTTTAGAGATCAGATTGTTTAAATCAGCAATTCAGAGGGGCACAATCAGTCTTTATGCAACCATACTGGGTAATTTGAGCCCACAATTGGTCATCTTTGTAAAAACATGAGTGTGCCTCCACAACTGACCTTGTCCTCTATGATTCCATTGACACCGGGGCAAAGAAAGTGCTGTGCTCTCGTATGGGATGTGGAAGTCCACCCACCCATTGACCTGGCCTCACACTGCACAAAAACAACCCAAATGTTCCAAGCCCTCTTAAACAAGGTCCCGGCAGATCAATAATAGACTGGTCTACTGCTGGAATTGTGATTGCTTCCAGACAGCATAGCCTCTGCAAACTACTGCCTGGGCAAACCTTTCAAAGTAAAGCAGAAGTAGGGTTTACATCATGTGGCCCTATTAAAAAGGTTCGGATTAACCATGGAAATCTTTATAATAACAAAGGGGACACCTTACAGGACCTATGTGGCACTGTCCACTGTTCAGTATTCTGAGATTTACTTAGATAATGATCCTGCTTGATACATGTAGCTGTCTGACAGTTCCATTGTTCTGACCACTGCTATCAATGCATAGCTATCCTGTCAAATACATGTGTAGAAATGTGCAGGTTCGTCAGGCTAAAATGAACCATTTTAGCAATCAATCGAATGGTAATTTTGTTTGTTTTATTGTAATTACTAATTAATGAGATTCAATTCACTTTGTCAGATTTCTCTTGTTTGCAGAGCAAACCTTCTTGGATGATTCCAGTCTTTGAGGGCCACAGATCTCTCAGTCTTTTTGTGTGTGTTTATCTCCTGAAAGATAGCACAGTACCTACACTGCTCTGTCTCGGAGTTTGCAATTACCCAAGGGAAGCATTAAAAAAGGCTTCAATATAGTCAATCGCTATGGTCATCGCAATTCCCCTATATATTGTAAATAGCGAATTCCTTCTCCTTTTGTGCCAGCAGCTCCTAGAAAGGCAACATGCAACAAGCCAAAGCCGCTGCAGTTTCTGCATGCAGTAAATAATCAGAGTTAGGAAACCAATGAGGGGAAGTGGACAAATATACAGCTTTACATATGAGTTCCACAAACTCTCAGACAGACTGGTGTACAATGTGCGCCATCTGTTGGGAGACAATGATGTTAAAATGACATCATTGTTTTGTTTGGAGGTCACCTGGTGTTCCAAATGTAAATCAAGCTGTTTCGTCATTTGTTCCTGAGAAACCACAACTGTCCTGCTTTCACGCTGTACCTATAAACAAGGCACAGAGGTGGAAAATGCATGCATAATCAATCCAGTGATTCCCAGAGAAACACTCAAATAAGGAAGAAAAGGGAGAGGTCAGCTAAGCTGTCCACTTGTGGTTAGCAATAGTGTGGATGCTCACATCAAATAAAGGCATTCCAAAAAAGAATGAGGTTTTCTTCGTCAAAACAAAGCATTCTCAGTGTCCGTTGATGCTGTGTTGCTCCACGAAAATATATAAATGTTGATTCAACCAGTGAAGGAAGTACACCTAAGTGAGTGATATAGGTCTTCCCATAAACTGTGAAAGTTCATAATCAGACTACAAGAGATTATACCTGAAAGTATCCATTAGACATGTGAACATAAACCAATTACCTCTGGTTTCACACCTACCACTGCATTCTGTCTCACAGTGGGAGGTTCACTACTCAAAGTCCGAATGTTGAGGCGATGGCACCTGCCGAATGAAAGGCAGCTCCAAAATCAACACAACTCCTGACAGTAAAGACCGACAGTGCCTGTCCATGCTGTGACTTTCAGAGTCTCTGGCAGATACGACCAGAACTTGAACAAGGACAGTCACAAAGCAGCTTCCACAATGATGTAAGAGGGCAGCAAGACCCTCTGGAGCCATTTTCAGTAGGAATAGCATCAAAAATGACTCATTCAGATGACTCATTCAGATTTTCCATTATATAATTTTTTCTTTTGCTTTGAATGTATATATTTATTTATGTGGTAGACACTACCAAGGAGACTTTCATGACTTATGTGTTTTTTATGTACATTTATTGTTTTTTTTTTTTTTTTTTTTTTTACCGTTCAAGATTACATCTATCAGTTACAATTACCAGACAATTAACAGAGCTAATGTTAGCAATCTTCAATATAAATGACACTGATAGGTTTACAATAAAATGTGCAAATAAAGCATGCCAATGGATACAAATATTTATACACTGAAATATGTAGAACATTTATTAATGGTTAATGACTATATTTCATACATTCATCAAGAATCACAAAATGTTAAAAAATATTCAAAAGATTCAAAAGAAGTAGTCAGTGAATTCAGAGTTTGTTACATATGAACGCATTATTTCTTCAGATACAATTATGACTGCAGATTATTTCCTGAGAACCCCACAGAAATCATGTAATGAATTAATTTCTGTCAAACTAAACATACACTCAAAAGGAAAGGAGAAAAGCAAGTGATTCTTATGTTAGTATCTATCACTTTATGTTAGCATAGTGTTGCAGTGCTGTGGTCATAAGTCTCCAAAATTATGATCAGATGTCATTCTAAAACACATATCAAATAGCTATTGCTAATACCGATAAGACATAGGGGCCTCTTCCTTTTTTCTTTAAATGGATTCTTCCCATCATTAAATTATTATCAAAGGCAAAGCGCTGTCCTGCTGCCCTTAACTGTGCTGTGTTAATGATCTATTCTCCCAATGCCTTGGTGTTAAGAAGTGTCTTTGATGGCTACATCAACAACATGAGCCACCTGTTCAGACCCAGGGATTATAATATGGGTGAGGGTTTTCCTAATAATTTGGTGCTCCTTTTCTTGTATATATTCTATACACATGTATTTTTGGAGAGGAAAGATAAGAATTTGAATGTTAAGAAATGGATTTCCTCCCCCAAAAATACCATCACTGAAATGATAATGAATATAGTTAGAATTGTTTTAGAGATGTACCGTCTTGACAATTCAGTTGGTGACTGGCTTCGAGAAAAGACCTAAAACAATTGTCGTAATATTACTACTAATATGAAGATTACAAGAAAGAGCTTGGAAAACAAATGACTAAAAGTTTTACAGTGGATCAATGCCATCATGTTTCATTCACAACAATGAATGGGAAATCCTCATAATGTGTGTGGTTTCATTGTACCCAGCAAGTACAGAGCCCACAGACAGTAAGCAGGCATCCAGGTTAATGGCGTTTTACTGAGTAGCTGACCCAAAGGGCTCGGCAAGTACCTCAGGGCTGCATTTCGGTGGCAACTCACTCACGCCCCATGGTTCCATTTCCTCACACTCTCTTTGAAAGCCCTACCACGGAAGATTAGGGTGACTTCTGGGACAGCTGGGAACCCCAGCTTTGATCAAATGCAGATACATGAGGGTGATATTTAAACCGGCACACCTATTCATTTCAATCATGGCTTATGGGGGGAGGCTGGGATTATGAAGTCTTTATGAGTTATTGCTCTAGAGGAACAGGGCGGCAGGGGTGGTAGAAGAATATGTGACAAAGAGCTTTTCATCTGAAGGGTCATTAGGCAGCTAGTATCTTAGAGTACCAGAGCTCTATGTCTCAGAGACAGAAGGAGAGCTGAACTAGGTAATAAATCTTAAACCTTACTAAGTGTACAGCATCAGTCAAACGTTTGGACACAGCCAGTCATAGAAGGATTTTCCTTTATTTTTGCTATTTCCCACATCTTAGAATAATAGTAAAGACATACAACTATGAATTAACACAAATGGAATTATGCAGTGACCAAAAAGTGCTAAATAACTCTCTTATATTTTAGATTCTTCAAAGAAGCCAAAATATATTTTTTAATTAAAAATGTTACTTGGAAAGAAATTCAGACATAGGCATCATCTTCACCATTTATATTTGTCTAAGAAACAAATTTGAAGCATTTAAGCATAAGTCTTTAGATCAAAACATCTTTGAATGCACACTTCCCAACATCTTCATCAGGTGTATCCAAACAATTGACTGGTACTGTACAGTAAGTGGCAAAACAGGAGGTCTACAATGCCACCCATCCACAGGCTGCAGAGCTGCCAGCTCAGTTGGGGGACGAAGTCAATCAGGACTGTAAATCTGTGAATGACCATCTGCAGCAGTAAAATTGGGGTCAGATAATATAAAAATGGAGAGGAGGATGAATCTTATAACAGAGCTGCTTTATCAGTTTATTTGGGGCACAAAGCTTTATTCAGCATAAAATGCAAGGACACAACTGCATATCACACACATGATGGTGGCCTTTATTTTTAACCAGGGCTAGAATGTGACAGAATTCTTTAAGCTGCCCCCATGAAGAAATTTTGCCCTTTACTCCTGTTTATGAAACACTGAGTGTCTCCTCCTCCTAGTCCCTGAAAAAAAACTTTAATTTCTGTGGAAAGATGCTGTAGCTTCAAGTATAGTTAATACATTCACATTAAGGATGCCTAGTATCCTTTGGTACACTCATTTTGGCTCTGCTTTATTTTTCTTTGACAGCTCTGGCGTCTATATTCTTCATCGTAGTCATTGAGGCTACCGCACCTTAAGCATACCGCCATGACTTTTCAGTAAAACAAACTACCACATAAAAACATGGTAAATAGGGAGGAATCATGTTACACTCTTGTTTCCCAAAGCCAATAACACACTCATCTAAAGGTGTAACAAAGCATGTGCCAGTCAATTATGTTGTGGGTGTTGTGTAAGTTTCCGCCGATCTCAAAGATTGTCCTTGCACCACATCACAGCACATTCCTATGAATGCCACTCCCTCCACTGTCCTATTTTGGAAATAAACATTAATGAAACGCAGATGTTTACCATTTATATGAGAGGTGGTCCCTGGGAATATCATGTAATTTTATGTAACGTCATATTGGAGGGAAAAAAATGTTTTGCTGCTCTGATTAACCGAATGGCGTACACATCACCTTAACCTTCCCATGAACTGTTGTTCGCCACTTCCAAATAATCTTATTAAATCAATCCACCCTGACTGAGCCACACAGTGTTAGGCCAAAACATGAGAACAAACTCTGACAAAAATCATTGCACAACACATCTTTAACATGGTTCTACACAAAAAAATGCATTTTGAAGCCATATTTTTCTGTGGTGTGTGGAAAAGTTATGGCAGCAAAAAATACTCTACTAACTTCTTTTGTCGATTCAGCGTTGTTATTGCTTCAGCTTAGTCTTTTATAGCCTAACAAGTGAGCATACAATGATCTGTATCGTACACCATTACTAAATGCCATTTATTGGCTTCGTTCTTTATGGAAGGACAGTGAATGTTACCACAGCATTAATATGCCAGAACCAGACATAAAAATGCTAGTTTCATTAGCCGTCTGTTTTGTAATGACGTTTTTTAAAACTAAAAAGGATTTTCTGCTCATACCCTCTGTAGGCCCATCTCCAAACAGCTTTCTTCAACAAGAAGTGCTTACAGAAAGGGATATGGCACAGTCTCTGATTACATGCAGAATGAATAGGCTACTGCTAACCTTACTTGGAGGTGACTATTAACCTCTGACCTCTGCGGTGATCTCTGGCTGTTTGCATAAGTATAGCGTTTAAAATGGCTGAAATAAACACACATTAATATCATGTTGCACTCTGCTTCCTACATTTCAATTATATGGATAGCACTGTGTGATTGTAGTGAACTGAAACAATCTACTCTTTAAATTATACCATGTGATTTAAAAGAACTGTAGTGCTTTAGTGCAGCAAAGACATGTATTCTGTTAGGTATCAAAGGAGGAAACCGTAATTTGTAATTTAATATTCAAGTATTTAGCAGATTTTCTGCACCACAAAAAAAAACTGTAAATAATATTTGAAACATATGCCTTTTGGAGAGTTCCAATTCTTCCTATCAAAATATACAGCACGTTAAACATTTACCATTGTTAATAGTTGTTTTTGGGACTACTGCTAAACGAATGGGTAATTTATTGGGTAAACACAATCGAAATGAGCTCAGATTTTAAAAGGCAAAGATATGATCTCTCAGGGTGCATTGTAGGATTAATCCAGGGAGCCAAACGCATTCCTGCAGGAATTCTCCAAGATCCCGTGTGTGTGCATCCGTAATGTTTTTAACCTCTGGGTCATTTTATGAAAATATATCTTAACCAGACTTTCTGACCTGGCCTCCACATGTACAGCATGGGGTCTAACCTTAAATAATACACTCATTCTCCACATTCCCCCTCCAAAAAACAACAAAAGACACCAAATGACCCTCACATAATACTGGGATTTTTTTTTTTTTTTACTTTACTTTTTTTTTAAAAGAAGTGCCTTGTGTTTCTGTTCATTTCTCACCTCCGTTGTCTTGCTACTGGTGGGTGACACAAATAAACACAAGCCACTGTTTTTGGAGGCCGATCAGTGGAAAACTTGTCTGCGCTGTGACTGACTTGGAGCAGCTCAACAGAGGAGACACGCTCCCAGCCCATTAGCATGCTCACTCCCTCCATTGAGGCAGTCTCAGACCACTGGACAGGCCAGGCCAGGGAGCCCCCGCAACAAGGGCTTCCATTTCACTTCATTTATGTGCAAAGCAGGCAGCCGCTTCAAAGGAGGGGGAAATTAATGGAAACCACAAGAGGTCAATTTTTATTGTTGACAGCACTTCATTTCCAGCTCTCAGAGGATAGGCTTTTTACATTCCTGCTTCAAATTAACTACAATATGCCCCTTTCAGCTCCCGGGACCCCCCGCCAGGAGCCTGGCTCCACCCAATCTCCACCCAGCAGTGGCAAAAAGCCCTCCCCTCCAAACTGAATACTGTAACAAAGGAACTCTGATGTTATTAAGATCTGTTAAAACTGAGGGAACTTAAAAAGTGAGAAACAAGAGTTATTAAGAGGTGTTGGAAATCTGTTATAGTCTATTAAGAACTCAGGTAGAAAAGGGACCACTTTCTCCTCTACTCCATTTTGATTTTAACATAAATTGACAGACGTGTTCATATTGGTGTTCACAAACAGCCAGTAGTAGTTGCAATTAGGTTTCATTTACAATTAAAGGTGAAATTACATTACAAAACTGGTGGGTTTGGAAAGTCAGTGTTCATTTTAGGAGTTATATCCAGTTAACAGCAGTACTCTACACATAGGTAAAGCCCTTCAAACAACCCCAGTAAGCAAGCCAGAGATGATAGCAGTAAATAAAAATCTACCTTCAGAAGAGCAAAGATGCTTTTGGATGAGGAAATCAGACTCACAGCAGATGTCCATCTCTCTCTGGCTGGTGACTAGTACATGTCCTCTTTCTCAGACTCATAGCTCGCCCATCATTAACGAAAAGTGAGGCGGTAATCTTTGGTGCTTCCCAAAGATTTAGTGGCGAACAGTATGTTTTGACTGAAGTGTCACTGTAAGTATGCTGTCGTGCATGCACCATCAGCAGCTACATGTGGGGAGGACAGAAATTAGCTGTAGTTAGTGAAGCCTCCTCATCTCAGACAATAACTTGCATAGACAATTACTATATATCTACATATCTTGTGTCTATCTCTTAAATAATATATGTTCAAATGTACAGTAGAAATATTGTGGTGACTTTAGTGTATTATCAGTGATTGTTTCATTGCAGTGGCAAATAATTCTCATTGACTATTGTCTCCAAGGCCCCAGTGTTATATGCTCAAAGTAATGGATACCATTTTGTGGCATTTGTAAATTAAAAATCCAGGTTTGGCACCGAGTTTGAACTAAGTGGGTTTTATTTCATACACCTGAGCACATATGTGGAGAGTCATGGGATGTTGTGCACAGTGCTGATGCCGTGCAGAACTGTATTACCCTTCCTGAGATTTTAGCCTGCATAGCCCTTTGCCACTCACTCCCAGATATTGAAAAAACAGGCAGATGATAGGACACACTCTCTTTTTATGGTCCACTCTAGTCCACTAGTGCTCTAGTCCCCCTTTTGAACCAGGCTGAAATTGAGTCTACAGAGGTGAAAGCCTATTGGATCAATCCTGCCTTGTCAACTAGTCATTCAACGAGGCACATTTTTTCCCCAGTGATATTAGTGGAACTGGTTGAAATTAACCTGATTTTGGACTTGCTTACAAATGTCAAAACAAAGGAGACAAGACACAAAGTCGTAGCCCTGAACATTGGTTCGACTGAAAGATAGGACAGGCCTTTTCAACAGTCCTGTTCACGGTCCTGCTCTTCCTGTGACTTCCAATTCCAAGCAAACCGGACTGCTTTTTAAATCCAAGCACACGAAACATAATCCAGAAGTTAAAGTAACTTCAAGGAAATGTACCTCGTTTGCTCTCTATGGTTAATGTGATGATGCGATTGTATAAACACTGCTTTATTCACTTTTGAGTATCCTACTGAAAATACAATGCATGTTACATTTTAAATTTTAGGTGGAATTACCCTTAAACTAATGTCCTAATAGTTTAGACTCGATGTTTAGCAATATTCACACTAACATGATGTGATGTTTGGGGATGTGCCTACACCACATGTGGCCACACATATGCTGCAAAGACCCAAGGACAGTTCTTACGTTGCACGCATACTGGCAATGACAATATGACAAAATAACAATCATTTCCACTGATTTGGAAGGAAGGATGCATATGATCTTATAGCTCATATGACTGGGAATCCCTTTTGAAGAGATGTGTCTTTATACTTAGACAAATCTGGGTTGGATGTCTCATACAGTGCCTCAAATAGTGATGTATGCAAAGTCATTATGGGTGTACTGGACTTTGCACCTTAATATCTAAAACAAGTAAGAATTTAAACTGTCATTTCAAAGTCTAATATAAACTGCTGGCAAACATCTGTCAAAGCAGAATTCACACAAATAAGCTTGCATGTATACTAGTTAATAAGCCAGCGATTGCACGTCTGTCACAATCTTTTCCTGTGCTATGCATGACATTAAAAAACTATACCCATAGTTGTGTGGGTCTGTTATGGAGAACGGAAAGACCAACAAGGTTGACTCAGAGGGCGTTCACTCCTGCTTTGGGTATTTCAATAAGTAATCATGGCAAAGCACTGCTGAATATAATCAAGACTAGCAGCATGTATTACTAAAATCCAGTGCTGGCTCCAACACCACCCATTCAGAACGATCCAGCTGGCATTGAGAAGTTACAAGACACATGGTTGTTTTTACCCCAATGCAATTACATTAGACTGTAACAATGGATTTATATTGCATTGACTACCAATAGCTGGGTATTCTGTAACAACATTGGATCTACTGTGGGGGGTTATTTAATAAAAATAAAAATGTATAAAATTGAGAAATTAATCTATTTTTTATATCTCTTGACTGCCCCAATGCATATAAATGTACGTAAGAGAAAAGCAAGCAAAACAGCAATGCTGTGCATTTAAGCATAAAAAAGTCCCCCTCCCCAATCTTCAAACAAGAAAGCCTTCAAAAAAAAGAAATAAATGCACATTACAGACACACTTTCACATACAGACATAAAATACATTCAACATACACCCATAATGACCCAACAGCAGGTTATGGTGTAGTGACATATTTATTTACATGTAGAATGCACAATGACAGCATCTAGTCTACGCAAGTCCACATCAAAAATAACTGATTACAACATGAGAACAAAACTGTGCCCACAAATGAGGTAGAGATGTTTACAAATAAAATCCAGAGTGTGTTGCACAGGCTGCTTGTCTCATCTGTATCAGAATTTTTGGTAAAGCACTCATTTATAACTGTAATTCATTATAGAGGATTTTAATCTAGACAAACAGAAATCGAAACCATGTTTGAACACATATGACGCTTTTTCTGGGAACCCTATAGAGAATGAAAAGATTGACAGATTACGTTAAATGCAAACGGCAATTGGCACTTCTAACTTAACAGCACATTTGTTCTTTCAGTGTTCAGTCCCACATAACACTCACTTCTTAATACTGTAAGAGGCACCCTGAGTCGTTCAGTGATTTAAGAAAACCATTTGGTTGCATGTACTAAACAATTCAAAATCGACACTGTAAAGGCCACTAGATTTGTGTTGTCTTGATGAGCCTAACTAAACTTTTCTCTGGTTTTCAACATTCAATTCAGTTACACACACATGAAGCGTGACAACAGCTCTAACCCCAAGTGCCTTTTAAAGGAGACCAGAAGAACACTCGGCAGATGTAAGATTAATTAAAGTGCAGTAAAGTTTAAAGGTTGGAATATCCTGTGTTCTGCTGGCCTTCCAATAACTTTCCGAATGCTCAAGAAACCCTGACAGCAGCAAATGGAGCTTCTTATTATGGAGAGCAAAAAAAAAAAGTTTCCCATAACTAGCCTCTAACACTACAGAAAGATCATTTTCAAAAAAAAAAACATTTTTCATCAAGCACTTTTTACAAGACATAGTACAATCACCTTCAATACAAATGTATAGAGCTTTAAAAATACACTCGATACAAATTGTTTGATTAGTTTCAAAATAGGCACTTGGCAAAAACTAGAAATGGTAGTAAAGCAGTTGTTCCCGCAAATACACTGAGTGATCAACACACAATCCAATATGGTTAGTCTGAGCTGAATTTCCATAACCAGCCTGGTGCACAGAGCTGTACAGTAAAAATGATTTTGCAATACAGTCTTGAGATTTTAAAAAATGTATAAGATTATTTTATTAGTAGTACAATTGTGGGACTTTCCATTCTCTTCAAGATTGTCCAACAATTATTACACAAAAGCATACGCAATATTAAATTATTTTTCTAGTTTTTCCAAATTTGAACATTTCTACTGTGCACAGCAATGTACTTAAAATGTCTAGCATGGCTACGCAAACAGGCGTTAACCTTTTTTCCTCCAAAACACTGTCACTCAATTTGAGAACATGGAGGCTAGCAGACTGTGCCAAATATGCCCCCAGCACATATTCCTCTAAAGGGGGAAAGACAAAAGAGGACATTCAGCAGAACTGAGTGTTCAGGAAATGTGCTGAGGTGGTCTTGCAATAATACAGGAGACACCTCAAGATGGAGAGAGTCACAAGAAATCTAAGAAATAAGAAAAAAAAATGATGACCTAACAATTATTTGGCATAAGCTGAAACATCAACATGAATTAATTATGAAGAAATAATTCAACAGATGTGAATTAATTATTTGTCAATTCATAAGCTTCTGAAAACATAGAATCTACTCAAATCAAGGAGATAAAAAAAACATAAGTAAGGTCTTTAAAGGTCTCCTAAATGGATTAGTACATTCAACTCCTCAGGTACTTTGTTGTTACTCACATATCTTATTCATTACAAAATATATCTTTATAGTAGTCTTATTCAAATTATACTCAAATACTGACATGAGATAACAACAAAATAGTTTCTTGTCAAGAAATCTTCTTAAACCTCCATAAATTCAGAAATACAGCAAGAATGAGTGTGTCTCATTGACAGTCAACCATTTGATAGACACAACGACACACACCATAACCTAGAGACTTCAGCAGGAACACACGACCTTTGCATAATCCATGTCAAATTTCACCAGCAACCATTTTGCGCTCTTCAGAAAAGTGTGGGAACTGGGAAATGCTGTCCGATCCGTTCTTCTCCATTTCGGTCATGGGAGCAGGGAGAGCAGACGGAGGCCCGTCCATCTTCACGAGGCCGCTGGGCAGGGGAACGCCTCCGTTCTGGATGACCGAGATCTCATTGGTCTTCATGGCCAGCCCGTTTGTGTAAACGGCAGCGCACTGGTTCAGCACTGAGAGGTCCACGCCAATGAGGGGAGGGCCCTGAGGTCTCAGGGGTGGTGCCATCTCTGACGGAATATTAGACTCCGCCCCCACTGCTGCCGTCAGGGCCTTGCCGTTGTCCAGAGACAACCGCCGACCCCGCCTCCCCAGGCTGTTCTCCATGTGTGTTCCCATGTGAACCTGCAGGCAGGAAGAGACAGGAATGATATAAATGACCTAATCAGTGACAGTGTACAGTTTCAAAGCAAATGCATCTACAGCAGGTGCAAATTGCTTCCAAATCAAACATACCATTTTGGCAAATAAGAAATTAATACGTTGCTACACAAAATTAATACTGGTAAAAAAAAAAGTGATTTGTTGACCAAATCTTTAGTCTGGAAAACAATCACTTTTCAACATACAGACAGCTAGCTGTGTATATCAGGTGTGTGCCATAAGAGAAATTCATCCCTCTATATCCAAGCCGAGAGGCCCCACACAAGCCCACCCAAGATGTATGGCATGTATAGAGATGCTCAAATTAATGTAAGCTTCCCTTTATTCTATCGAGCTTGTTGCAAGGTTATTTTAGTCATGAGATTCTACAGAAGCATCACTGATGCCAAGAAAAAAACGTGGAGTTCAATTTTCCTGGTAAAGAAAGATGTGCCATGTGACAAACACGTTCTGTTCTGAGTGAGGCTCCAGCCTGACAGAACTCCTGACCTTGAGGTTGCCCTTGGTGGTGAAGGCCCTGCCGCAGATGGTGCAGGCGAAAGGCTTCTCCCCGGTGTGCGTGCGCTCGTGGATCTGCAGGGAGCTGGTGGAGGAGAAGTTCTTGCCACACGTCTTGCACACGTGCTGCTTGGCCGAGCGGCGCGGAGCCGGGGTCCCGGAGGGCAGCAGTCCGGCGCCTAAAATCTGCGGGCCGAACAGGCTGGTGGCGCTGAAGGGGTTCTCCGGAGGGATGCGCAGGTCCAGTTTTGCCAGGCTCGGGGGAATGTGCAGGACAGGAGCACCACTAGGGCCTAATAACAAAAAAACAACATGTCACATACACAACCATGCTTCCCATGTGCAGTTACACACAATCCCAGCTGCCTGTTACACAGAAGCAGGCTACAATGTGTGCACTAAATTCATCCAACATCATAGAAAAAAGTGTATGGATCAAGAACTGGAGACCAGCTTATCCTAGCTTATTATACCACGAATAGAAAACTTGTAGAACACAAGTCCAACTGTAAATGTTACCGAAAATTTCACAGCTGGTTTTTTGAACGAGGGGCTAATCATTACAGTTTTTACAACTTCTACAACTTTACAACATTTAACATATTACAATTGTTATGATTAACATACTAAACAGCACAAGCAAGTACAAGTTGCTGATATAAATTTGACACAATAAAATGTCTTTTTCCGTTTTACTTTGACTGAATCATACTAATTTCCTCATTGAATGGTATCACCCTTCAGAATACTCAGAAAAAGATGGTCTGTAACACATGCTAATGAAATCTTGGGTGACAGGTAATAATCTGCACTGGTCAGTCCATTTCTATTTCAATCAGAATGAATTTTAGCGTGCAGTGAAAGGCTATAACTATAACCTGCTGCTCTGTATGTGCCCATTTGTACTTGATGTCCATGCCAATTTATCTAACTAAATTAATCCCACAATAATCCTATTGTGATAGGATACATTCTGGTCATAATCATAATAGGGCCCCGATGAATCCATCATCGTAGGCTCAGTGTGAGGATGAAAAACTTTATTCATGTTTCATTAATGATTTAACGAAGCACATGGGCAATAATGCATTACATGAAATGTGTGCAAGCTGACATGTGAAGTCTGAAAACTAGGAAATGATGCATTCATTCTTGATGTAAAAAAGACACAGTCCTTGAATGGCTAAAAACACAGAAACACTCCTTACCATAATCTCCGTAATTTGGGAAGGATGGGCTATGCTCCTCTTTTATTGCCTTTGAAACACCATTAGCAGTAGCTGCTGTCAAGTCCAGAGCATCGTTGGATTCTAGATCCCAGAGTCCACCGTTCCCCTCTGGTTCACCGTTTTCTCTACCACAGTCTCCAGGGTGGTCGGAATCAGGAGATTTTGACTGGCTGGCCTTCATTTGGCTCACCACTGAAAATGAAGGCTGGAAGGCAACCGAGTCGGAGACTGGAGGGCTTTGGCCATTCTGGTACGGCCCAAAAGGCACCTCATCGAGAGCACCGTCCCTCTCTGATAGGGCACTTTTCTTCGGCTGCAGGTTCAAGGCGGAAGCGAAGCTCTTCATGTGGTTGTCAAGGCCGCAGCCACTAGGAGAAACTGGTGAGGATGATGTACGTTGCTCCTCCTTAACAGCAGAGGGTGACAGCAAAGACTCTTGGGTGTCGCAGGGCTTCTCCAGGGAATCAACCTCCATCTCCGGCTCGTTCAAACCCTCATCGTTAAAGCCGTTCACGTCCACAGCCTTCTCGGGCAGAGGCGAATCCATTCCGGCGGGGTTTTCAAACGGCGTGTTTTCCGGCAGGGGAGTGTTGGGGATCTGACCGCCCATGTGCATGCGGATGTGCTGCTGGAGAACCACGGCGTTGGTGAACTTCTTCTGGCAAATCGGGCAGGAGTGCTGCATCTTGAGGGGAGCGTTGGCCCGGTGCACGCTCTGATGGGCCTTTAGGTTGCCCTTGGTGGAGAAGGCCCGGCCGCAGATCTTGCACTTGTAGGGCCTCTCGCCCGTGTGCGTGCGGTAGTGCATCTTGAGGGAGCTCGGGCAGCTCAGCACCCGGTGGCAGATCATGCACTCGTTGGGGTTTCCTGTCTTCTCCAGGCAGTCCACCATCTGCTGCAGCTTGGCTGTCTCTGAGCTCGGCCCGCCGACGCCTTTTGTGTGAGGGAAGCCCACCTGACCTTCCAGGGGTTGCAGGTTTCGATCTAGCACCATTCCTGAGGCGGCGAAGGGGCCCTCGCTTCTGACCGAAGGCCGCCTTTGAGTGTACAGCATGTTCTCCAAGGGGTCGTGGGAGGATTGATGCCCTAAATGACTGACAGCCAAAGGAAGGCCCAGCATCGCCCCGCTGCTCATAAAGCTGGCCTCCTCTATGGGCATCGACATTCCGTAGGGAATGCCGCTGCTGATGGCGACGTTGTCCAGATGCTCGGGCACGGGGTTGGGGTTCATCCGGATGTGTGGGTACTTCTCCTTGTGCCTCTGGAAGTGCACCTTGAGGTTGCCCCGGGTCGTGAACCGGTTTCCGCAGATGTTGCACTTGTACGGCCTCTCCCCCGTGTGAGAGCGCAGGTGGATCTGGAGGGCGCTGTCGTTCCCAAACTTCTTCCCGCAGAACTTGCACTTGCGCTTGGGAACTTCCCCGGACTGCGCACTCGGATCGACACCCACGTTAATGAGCTTGGTCCTCCCTTTCTTGGACTGATCCAGACCAGCTGACATGGCTGACAAGGGACTCTGTATACCCATATTACCAGGCAGGAGTGGCAGAAACTTCGAGAGCTGGGGAGCTACGGTAGACAGATCTGACTTGGAGGGAACACCTTTTGAGCGGGGCAGCTTTCCTTGTTTGAGGGTTTCGAGCGACAGGCTGTGGGCGCCAGCTCTTTTGCCGATCAGAGCAGCAGCAGCCGAGAGCTGCTGAGAAAGATGAGTGCCTAGGGCTTTCAGAGGATCAACAGCTGTGCCAGAAGAATTAAGGCTATGAGACACCATCATGGCCACCTGGATGCGAATCTGCTCCGTCAGCTGGATCTGCATCAGCTGCTGCTGCTGTAGGCTCAGCAGCTGCTCTAGAATTATGGGGATGATATTCAGGTTGGCTTCAGAAGCAGGTGACACGCTGTTGGACGAATGCTGACTCACCGCCACCTTTGTGCCAGGCTTCATCTCCAGTGCGGCATAAGTGTCTTGCAATTTATGGTCAGGAAAACTGTGCATCATAACAGGGCTGGCTGACATCTCCACTCTTCCAAATGACTCCTCACCGATCCTGCCCGGCTCTCGCCTCTCCCCCGCCGCCCCGGTATTGCCATTCATCTGTACATCACTGCTGGACAGACTGTCACTCTGGTCATTCAGGGGACTGTCTGCAGAGTCCTGCGACCCCTCTGGCAGTACCCCTGCACTGTCGTCTTTGACAATAAGGACTTGCTGGCTGTTAGTGCAATCGATCTGATGCCGGAGAAATTCATCCCGCTCGAAAAACTCTGCACAGCATGTGTCACAAACAAAGGTCTCCTCCATCCTGCTCCTCTTCAGCTTGCTCCAGTCTTCTTCAGCCTGATTATCCTGCAGAGCCCCTACAGCAAATAAAAATAGGATTAGAAAAATTATCTTCAAATTTTAAGATTAATATTAAAAGCCATAAATCTAGACAGTGTGACAGCGAAGAGACAGACAGAAGTAAAATAAAGACAAGTTAGAATGTCCTGAAAATGTAAAATTTTGATGAACTGATTTTTCAAAATAATATTACTGTTAATTAATATTAATGAGACACTGACTAATTAAAGACATTAGTTCATTTCGCAATTATTCCTGAAAAGGGTATTTCTTTGTTCTGAACAACTGCTGTGTCATCTTATGCAAATACTCTCTAGTCTTAGTAATCATCAGAAAAAAGTTATGAAATATAGAATATGATGACACTAAGAATACAGTGATATCTACAAATTTGCCATCTTGAGAAAGAAACCAATTTGATAGAAAAGAAATGTTAAACGTTTTAAATATTTGGCAGTTTCTTTATGCAATTTTGGTGAAATAAGGGACATTACATAACTTGTAATGTAACATAAGTACACCAAACATTTGTAAGGGAAATGTGTGTCTAGTTCAGCTAGACCAGTGAAATAGTAAAAACATTACTAACGTCATGACTACTAGTCACTAGGACACTGAACATATCTTAACCCTAAACAGATTCACAAAAAAATGAACTACTGGCTGCACAATCGTGACCTAAAGCATACTATACTTAATAATTCAAAAAATAAATTAACTGTGTTAGCCAAGAGAGAACTGTTTGAGTATAATTCTTCACTTTTAATGAAACCGACCCTTATCAAACATGTAGACATACATTTCCCTTCCACTCCCTTCCAGCCAAATCCAGTGCTATATGACCTCTCTCCCTTTTCACTCATTATAAACAATTAGAAACAATACCTACAGTGTTCGAAAAATGTTTAGTCTTTCAACTATTTACTTAGAGGGGAAGTGCACTGCATTGAGTTAGAGGAGGTACCATGCATGACTTATTGTCTAAAACAAATGCAATAAATGAGGTCAACTTTGTAGTCAAATATTTGGCACCTTAGGATCATTTCCATATCAGCTGCAATTAACAGGCATTGCCACTGAATTGTAATCTGACTGCCCCATTACGCCCCACCATTAACTGCTCTACTTGCAACATATACAAGTAGAGCAGTTTGTTCTTATGCAACAAGCAACTAAAAAGGAGTGAAAATGCACTGTTTTAAGAAACTGTTCAAACTAGTTGCAGGGGCAAGTTTGAAAACCAAATGATGTGCATGATTCTAGCCTGTGTAATCAGGTTGCACGAGTTAACTAGTGGTAGAGCTTGAATAATGTTATGCTCGCATTCACTGGTCTGGGAGTATTGTCTGGTATGACACTGTTGCTCATTCTACTTGAATGAATACACTTCTGTTCTTTCGTGCTGGAAGTCGCTCTGGATAAGAGCATCTGCTAAATTAATGTAATGTAACGCATCGTGTGGGTAGTCCATTAACAATAACTCTGACTCAAACTTGCCAGAATGACCAGTCTACAATCAGCGCTACATACACACCGTTATACAAACATTCGACCAATGGAAAAGGCTGCTAATTAAGTTCTGTTCCAATGACTCCTTTCAGCTTCAAATAAATAGATAAATAAATAAATAAATAAAAATAACACCAACCTAGAAATACCGACCACTTCGGAAACTGCGCATTAACTCGTATCAACCACGAGAGGGCGCACGGACGCCGAGCACACATGGGTGTGTGGTAAAAGTGGTAATTGCGCATATGACATTAAAGGTTAACTCAGTAATGGCGCTTTAAATACATGAGAGCGTGTGTGTTTCGCTGAAACTGGTAATCAGAACTTTTCACTGAGATGACTTCTTAATTCAAATGTCCACCTACACATCTAAGCAAGGAGGACCATCCACATAAACAGAATCGCTGGGCATTGATACAGGAATGAGGTAACGCACAAAAGAGGTGGAGGCAATTCCCAGTTTCCATTCGGAACTCTAAATCGACCCCCAGCCACCCTGTTCCATCCCCCACCATTCCATATGCACAAAAGGAAACAGTCATGCATTAAACCCGAGATTTATTACCTTTTTGGTAAGAGCACTCGTGAGTCACATATCGTTGCTACCAACACGTTGGGCCACCTTTGCTTACAACAAACTCAGATTCCAGTTCGTTCCCACGTTTGTAAACGAATCAGCAAAAGTCTTTCCAAAAATTGTTGAGTGGCCTCAGGTATTTACATTTGGTCCAGCTGCTACGAACTTTTTCCAATCAATCACACTCATCTAGTATCTCCATCTGCACTTGATAGTTTCTCAACCAGGTTTGAAACTTGATTGTTGCTACATAGGAAGTTTAGCAACACGCTGACGATGGTCAAAACAAAATATACAATCCGCTAAGACGTTTGGGAGAGGGCTACCGAAAGAATTAAAGGGAACGCAGCTTCGTAACAGACGACGAAAGACTGTATATAATCCCAAGTGTGTGTAAAAATTTCAAACATTTTAGAATAACAACAAATTTAAAGAAATTACCGCCATGAATGTTTTAAGCATACCTCTTTGACTCATAAAAACACACTTTTTAAAAGAACCAGATACTCCTGTAAAAGATCAGGTTTAGCCAAAACACGGTATTTATCAAGGTACTAAAATGTGGCACATTATCTAGGAGTGGAGTACATCTACCACGAACAAATATATATCAAAATATATAAAACGAGTAAATTGAGCGTCCACTATTCGTCCTTAAATTTTTTTTTTAAAGATTTCAGGGACATGCTACAGTTTGAAATTGCGCAAAAGGATTTGCCTCCACGTGCATCATGGTCAAACCTGGATCCTTCAGGAACACTACACTTTTGGATCACTTCATAAATTAATTACGCCAGGTTTTGTGCGAACACATTTACCTCATAACGAGTTTCAAATGAGTGAATTTAAAGAGGTATATTTCATGAATACTGTCAGTACAACATATTTCAGACAATATCAATGTATAGAAATCAAATGGTCAGCTCCCCGGGTTGTGACCCTGGTCTGAATGCTCTAAACCAATAAATGAAAAATACATGCGTCTGATCAATACAGTTATCAACAGTATCGGAATGAACCACACTGTTGCATTCAGTGGTGTTCAAACTCACCATTTGCCACCGGAACAGGTTCCTCCGAGTGGATATGTTTCGGCTTCGCTTGCTTACGCCTCGACATGGTTCAACCATTTGGCGCAAATCTGTAACATTTTTTTCCCTTCTAGCCACCAAATTCTTCTACTTGGAAAAGTAGAAATGCGCATGTCAAGGTAATTATGTTTATCAATAATGCATTGCGAATGTCATGGGTGTCTTACAGCTGATTGGCTCCAGTCCAAGCGTTCAAAGATTATTCAAATAAGATCCATTGATGATAACTACAGAGTGCGACAAGGGGGATGGGTTGTTGCGCCCATAGAACGTAATGAATGGTCTGTTGTGTGTGTATGTGCGAGAGAGTTTCCCCGTGGATTTAAAGTGGAAAAAAAGAAGTTTTCAATGACTATTTATCCTTAATGTTTGTTGCCTTTACAGGTTCAGAAATGAAGGGAATTGCATCAAATTGCACGATTCATAACATTCAAGAGGGTGAATGGCTGTATTAGGAAATAAATATAAAACAAACTCTTTAAATGTATGTGACGTACTGACTATTAAACTTTGATTATTTGTAACCAATAAACAATAAATAACTTATAAACATTTGTCATCAAGATTCAGAAATATTTTAGAGCTATTTTGGCTGAGCCATC
Organism: Megalops cyprinoides; assembly: GCF_013368585.1. Taxonomy (NCBI): domain Eukaryota; kingdom Metazoa; phylum Chordata; class Actinopteri; order Elopiformes; family Megalopidae; genus Megalops; species Megalops cyprinoides. Next base: position 35,509,400 of record NC_050588.1, on the reverse strand, counting down.
TGAGAATCACTAAGTCTAATTCTACACTATTCTTTGTGAAACCGAAATGATAAATATAACTTTTTTTTTCCTCTCTCGACATCGGTGTGCACCAGTAACCCGTCAGTTTTAATGAGTTTTGAAATCTAAACTAATCTAATCTAAATGTTGCTAACTTTTTTTTTATTATTATTTTAACTTAGCTAGCTATGTAGCTATAATTGTGTAGTTTTGTTGCTTAGATAATGTCTACATTATGCAAGTTAGATAAAGTTAGATAATGTTGCGAGCTCGTTTAAGTTTGATTAATTAAAATGACATGTTATTCACGGCTTATTTAGACGAGAACTGTAGCCTAGGCTACTGTCTGTATGTTCATTTTGGCTTTGTTTTTGCCTCCATACGACCTAGCAAGTCTAAAAGAGTTTTTTTCCCCCCGCCGCACATCTACAATTCACATTCATTTCTGATATTGATCGACAGCCTCTAAAGATATACCATTAGGCCTATATAAATTAACAGTTGCTAGCTATCTTTATGCCAGTTTGTATTAGCTAGCTAATTAGTTAGCTGTCGTGAATTTTTATTAGCTATCCAGGGGTACAACTTAACAGAGGTGTTCTTAATAAGACGTTAGTTAGTACAGGTTCTATTGGTAGATATGCTAGTTAGCTAGTCAGTCGTCGTGTTTTTAAATACATTTTGATTTACTGTTTTCTAGTTTGTTTACTATGCAGCCCCATTCTGCTTCAGATATTGAAATCTAGCTACCTGTATGTGCATAATGGCCTATATGTGAGCCTTGATAATGTATTACTGTCCAGCGTTGGCTCCCTAACTACCACAAAGGCTACTAGGTTGCTGAGTATTCAAATGGTGTCTTGACAAAAAATAAATAAATAAAATAAAATAACTAAGAAAAATAAATAATAAATTGATGTGAAAAAAAATTGTTCAAAAAGACATTTTAATAAAAAATTCCCTTAGTAAATGAGCTCTAAAGGTCTGTTACAATTATTCATTATTTATGGTAAGCCCAATGGTGTAGACACACATTCACATTCATACACATTTACTGCTGTAAATAGTGTTTCCATTTTAATTATATGAATTGACTCCCAACGGCTTCCAGCAAAACTGAGAAACTGTTCTGAACCTTACAGTTCCTGGGCTCCAGCAAATGGCTACACATTTTCTGCTTGTTTCAGAGTGTTGATTTCAGTTTAACACATGAACTTGTTTTGTAGGCCTGCTGCCCATATACAGTTATGAGCATACACTAAACAAAACAGGTCAACACAAGAGATTTGCTACATCTCTGTATTTGGGAGTGTCTCAAGTATGATACAAACAACATCTAAAGAAAGTGCAATTTGAAAAATGTTGGAAATAGTTCTGAAATAAATATGATAAGAAAAACTTAAAAGTAAAATGGAAAGTACACACTGAAAGAAAAATATCTTAAACTTGCACATGTGTCAAAACAGTTGCTCATGTCCACAGCATAGAGATGACAGATGTATTATGAAGTGCCTCACAATCTTATGACAAAATAAAATAAATAAAAACACTCATGCAGTGCTGTAAAGGGGGATTGATGCTATGCATAAATAATGATAAAATAATTATCTTATGAGAACAGTGAAGTACAATGCATACAGTTCTTTATTTGTGGCTGTTCTACATGTATACCTCCCAACAGACTTAGTTAATGTTATAGAATTACTTGCATCTCTTGTATTTGAAGTCCCTTCAGACAAAGATTTTTTTTTTTGGCCTACTGTCAAATACTGTACAGATGCTAGAAGTTTTGATTCTGGCAGCTATCACAGTAAGCCTATCATGAGACAAAATGTGGAGTTACATTTGTTGTTGTTACTTACACAATATAGTTTGGTCATTGAAATGTGTAAAATATTACAAAAATAACACTGTTAACTGTTACCAAACTTAAAGGCACTTCCATTAAACAGAATAAAGGCTTAAGTGTTGAAACCTCTAATTGAATTGAAATGATACCATCTCTCACTTCTAACACTGAGATAACCTGATCTGCGACACAAACAAACATTAAGGAAAAAGAAAGATTGAAAGAAGGTGAACTGAAAGTGTGGTGACGTCGTAACGTCTAGACATTTTATTGCGGCAATAAGCAGACGAGCTTGGCTTTGCTGCTTTCTGCTCAAACTGGTGAGTATAAACAATTGACTTGTTGATTTATTTTTACCAGCACAAAAAAGGAACTTGCAAGATGCCTCTACATCCTCAACTACTTCTGACACTCTCACGTATTCTTATTGTTGGGTTAAGACAAAAGAGGGTGATTTTTTTTCTGGCAAGACAATAAAGTGATTGACCATAGCTGTCTACTTTGAAGTGGTAGAGAAATAAAAGAGGATTAGTAATTTACCTGACTTATGTGATGTGCAAAAGAGGTTAAATTTACGGCAAGAAAGAAATGTTGACATCTGTAGTTGCCATTTTAGTATGATGCCTTTCAGAGTCCTCTTCCGATTCAAATCTTCAAATTTATATCTCAGTGCATATGTGTTGTTCTTTACTTGCATTAATAAATTTAAACAAGCTCTACATTTTTATGAAAGCACATAATCACGAGAGGATCACTGAAAATAAGCACAAATATTGTATAACAATATAAAATATTACATCACATAAATTCATAACCACTAAATTTGGTTACAATACATTTGATCAACAAATAAAACACAAAAACTATAGTGGGGGGAAAATAACAGCAGTATTATGAGTAAAACTTTGTAAAAATTCATAGCAGCTTGAGGAATTCTTCATCACTGGCAAATGAAATAGTTGCAGTGTATCCACAGTGAGCTCATATAACACATTGTATAGGTCTATCATTTAGATCTGTTGTCATGTTGAGAAAAAAATAAACACCAGAAATCTCCCTATGGCTTCACAATGCATTCAGTAAAGGAGAAAGAGAAAGCTCACATTTTCCATATTGGGACTAGCATGGCTTTGTATTTTCCTCTGCCTGGTTGGGAGACAGAGAGGTGTAATTATTGTTTTGCTGTTGTGTCGTGGTTGTTGTCTATTGAATGTCGTTTGTGACACTGTGAACAAAGACAAGCTTTTACTGGGATGAACACTCAAGGTCACAGAGGTTGAATTATACAGAATCAGTTGGTCTTGACCAGAACATTGCCATCTCACAGGCTGTATGTCATTCCTGGCTGAAAGAAAGTTCCATCCATGTGGCAGACTACCTCCCGGGCGTATGAATATGATATGAAAGGGCCTCATCAGTCTATCCAAAGTGCTAAAGATGTGCCTAAAAACATAATTTCAATACATACACAGATTTGCCTAATGATTACATAATACAGTGAATCTCAGACCATTGCAATGTGATCCAACAACAGAAAACAAAAATTAATGGTGTATGATACATTATGGTGTGTCAAAGGAATGAAAACATAACTTTCAATTTGGAAATGAAATTTCACAAATTGAAATCACTGAGAGGTCATCACCTGGAGAGGCTGATGTCATAACTTATGCCTGCTGTGATGTCCTGTTTCCCACCCATTTTAGACCAGCACTTAATCATTCTTTGACCTGTCTACTCATCATTTCCAAGATTTTTTCATTCCTCAAATTTATACAAGCCATTTTCAAATTTATTCAATTCAAATAGTTTTTAATATTTATACAACTCTTGTATTTTTAAGAAGCTGGACACTAATGGCTTTATCTAAATATATGTTTGTGCTGCTCAGCTGAATACAACAGCCAGCATATATTGACCACTTCTCACACAAACAAACACAGACACCCACACACAACACTTCCCGATAGAAGAATCAAATACTTTCAGTTGACATTATGGTCATAGCAAAGTAATGCAATGTATTTGTAAATTTAGCACATTATACACAAATCTGATTTCGATTATGAGTGAAAACAGCGTAACCAACAGCTATGCAGGAAAATCCAATGAAATATCATTATATTTGCAAAACAAATTTGACACTAATCACTCTACAATGCCCCATTGGGAGACTGCAGAGGTCTTTGGAAGTTCCATTCATGGTGTCCCTTCTCCCGCTGGGCAGTGCTCCAACAGTACCCTGGGCCCCTGGTAAACGTGCTCACAGTCTCAGCTCCATCATGCCCATCCTTTGGGTGGGGGGAACACCTGTGCCAGCAGCCTTTGCACAAAACATGGGTGATTTAGCAACTGCAAGACCAATGAGAGGGAGACTGTTGCGGAGTGTTTTCATGTATGACATGCAGTGCTGTATCCGCAATACACACACACACACACATACATATACACACATTTCCTGAAATATTATTAAGGGCTACAGAAAATGAAATAAAATCCTTTCTGATATGTCGGGTGGTGAGTTTTAATTATCGCAACTGTTTCTATTTTTATCTAGGAAATCACTGGAATACAATGATGTTATTGACTGAGCACATCTTAGTGCTCTTACTGCCCAGGCTGTGTGGCATTGACTTCATCCTTCATGCCCTTGACACTTCAGTATTTGGCTAGTGGCAGGAAGGGCTGTTGGCAGCTGCTACCAAACTGAAGGACAGCACTACTGATGTTTTGTGAGCAGAAATCAGGATGGGGGGAAAGGATATACGCAGAGACTGCTCATTACACGAGACAGGGTGGCTAGTAAAGTCCTGGCTTACTGTTCACTGCTTGATTGACAAGAGGCCTCATCGCAGGCAAAGTTATCAGCGATACACTAGTATATCCAACTTCATTCACAGATCAATGACAAAAAATTGGTTTAACCGATATGAAAAATACAATTTTTAGAAGTATGAAGCACATTTTTCTTCCATTTACATGAAGTAATTTTTCTTACATTTAACATCTATACAGATTTAGTTTAACACCATTATACTCTACATATTAAATTTGTATGAAAAGGGATATAATATAGGAATAGGGACATTAGAATATAGTGGAAGTAGTATGGTAAGGAAAAGGTTAATGGATTGTGTGAGTATTATATTCTACAAATTGTCAACATTCCCTCAGAATCTGAATATTTGATGAGATATTGCCAGTAGTGTTTCATTTATTCATTCATTGGAGCCAGGAGTAGACAGAAATGTATTCATTTTAGTGGATTTCAAATGCGCATAGTCTTTGCTCTGTATTGTCCCTCAAAAGAGTAAATTTATGCAGATTAAGCAGGGCATAGGGTGAGAGTCTTTCAATGATCTAATATGTCTTAGCCATATGCGTTTTCAATGTTTGCTTTCTTCACATGAGTCAGGAAACTGCAACAGCCTCCCCATAACAACCAGAGACACACACTGCTCAAGTTTGCCAACAGATTTTGTCCAATAAAAATGCCTGTGATGGTTCAACCATCTGGCCAGAGCCAAAAAACCATCCTCATAAAAGTGGCTCAAAAAAGGTCAGAGGTCACTCCCTCCATGCATCAGGGGGGCCTTAGAGCCTCTTATAGTGGACTTTACTAAAGCCGGCAGTCAGGATGTCTAACAAATAAATGTGCATTTTTAAATAAGTGTTCAGTCACAGCCTGTTGAAATTGGGTTGACATTCTCTATGTGAATAGAGAATGTGCTTATTTATTTATTTATTTATTTATTTTTTGTTCAGTTTGGTTGTTTGGATCCTAGAGTTTTTGGTTCCTTGGAAAAAAACTATGATTTCCAACTTGAAACAGGCCCTCCTCTTCTAACAAAACATGATTCATAAAGCAGTCTTGGATTGATGTTAGGCCTAAAAATGTCCTAGAAACTGAAATACTTTTTCTCAAAAAAATTGCCAAATGCGGATGTGGATATTGGGAATATCTTCCCTCAGCAGGCAAATAATCATTGATAGGTTTCAATAAACAGATCTGAAATCCTAATACCCCCAAATCCAAGTATTTACACATTTCAACACTTTACACAGATCCATCTTCAGGTAAAAGCTCATGCATGTTGTCATTCATCTATTCCTGTCTGAAGTCATTCCTCAGTCAGTTAGGGTAGAGCCAAATGCATTCCATGCATAGTTTCTCTCAAGTGCTGAAGAGATGAAGTCAGAAAAATTGAGTAAAGGACTTATCAGTTCCCTTCCCCCAATCTCCCTTGAGGAATCCTCTTTTTCCACATTGTTATAGTACGACTGCTCATTTTGGGTTTTTGCTGGGGACAGGCAAGTGTCTGTAGATTGTGTGGAAACATGCAGCATATTAGCCATAAAACGGGTGATTGATGTGAACAGCATGCATGAGTTTGTTACGGGTACTCAGTCATTCAGTATATTTGATACCAAAAACCTGTTTGACACTGCAGCTTCCAAAAACATGGAAGAACTGGATTATATGGCCTTGGAAAGGTGGCTATATCAACCAGGCCATGGTATAATATATATACATTATATAAGTTCTGTTTAAAAAGATGTGAGCAAAAAAACTTGCATAATATATAAGACGTTGACATTGTATTAAAGAACAAAATTCACAAAACACACAAGCTTTTCATACAATGTGTTTTTTTTCTGTGCAATTCAGTCATCAACCATAGAATAAACACACAATTTATTTACCTTACAAATGAAACACATATTCGGCAGGCTGTTTGTGTTTCTACCAGTGATGAAGTCAACTGCTGTTACACTGGTAATGCAACATGACAATGCACTCTATTGAGAGGGGTTTCTGACCCTAGGATAGAGTTTCATTAAACAAATACTGACCCTGCGGAGAGATGGAATGGCAGGCCTTGTCCTCCCAGACAAAACCTGGCAGTTCAGCTCTCTCTTTAACGCTTGTCCATCACTCCTGTCAGAGCAACACACACACACACACACACACACAAACACACAAAAGCTGTGCATTGTGCCTGATCAGCCATGGGCCAGAGTCAGGCCCTTTACAGTACAAAACCCTGCTGGTTATGATTCTCATGTTCAGTGATTTTTTTTTTTTTGGTTGTTGTTCCTTGGCTGTGACCTGCAAATAATGACCCTGAGGGAAATATCTTTAATAATATTCAAAAAATATGAGATCACGTCTTTTCTTTTCAGAGCATAATCTGAATCGTCGCTGTTGCAATGGTGTTGCGTCATTGATTTGCTGTCCCATAATCAGTGTAGCTTAGGTGTGGTCACAGAAAATTTACTAGCACCTTTTGTAGTTTTTCTTGTTTGTAGTTTCTGTGCAAAAAAACAAGAACCCATCATTTTCATATTAATGTATGTGTTTACTTGATTTAAGAGTGGGCACAGATGCCTCAGATGAATACAACCAATATAGCTGGAATGACACAAATTAGTCAGCTCTTCTTTAAGAATACTACTGTTGCTTCCACTGTTTATTCCATCCAAGTTCATGATTTTTTGACAAATCCATTATTTATTTATCAATTAATTTAATGTGTGTACGTGCTAAATGTATTCTGCAATTTATTGTTTGATCATGGTAGTCAAGGATTTGGGATAGGTACCCCTGATCTGTTACATCCTATACAATACAGGGAGAGGGAACAGGGATCAGCAGAATTAGTCTTTACTACCAGCACGAGCACCCAAATATACATTATTAGGATGTTACACCCCCTACACAAAGACTACTACTACTATCCCATACTGTATGCCTCCCTGTACATAGCATAACATCTGAGTCCAGTGCCGTATTACAGAGATGTTTTACCTACAGGTGGTCTATGAGCATTATGGTTAAGCACAAGAATGGGCCCTGTGTCTAAAAGACACTGACAGCCTCATATTATTCTGTGAGTAATCCTATGAACTTTTGTTTATTACTACAACACAGCGAAGACCTGATGCTCATGGAAGTTTCACAGCTTCTCTTCCACGCTGTGAAGGAAACCATCTTGGGAGAATGCGTCCTGAAGGAGTACTTGTCCTTTTTTTCTCCTCCGAAAGCTCAGCAAAAACAGATGGCTCAAGAGCTCCCTCCACCTCCCGTTTCGACTAGCAGGCAGAGAGGGGGATGGGTAAGAGCTGTGTTTGAGATGGAGGAGGTTGGGGGGGGGGGGGGGGGGGGGTGTGAATGCATCATAGCTTAAGTCTATGCACAAAAGCCCAAACAATTCTTTGCCCTGGGTTTCTCTGTTCAGACCTCCAGTGCTAGTGAGCACATGATCCCTTTTGAAACTCTCCAGGCCCCCAACAGCAAATGAGAAACAAAAGAGAAAGAAAAGCTGCAGTGGACAGTCTCAAACTCGAGGTTCATTTTAGTTGTTCTAGGCTGCAAGGGTCTTCTCCAACACAACAAACTTGGTTTAGAAATCCCATCCCTGTCTACAACACGGTTTTGCTGTTCATTAATTAAGTAATCAAACTTCACTACCGAGAAGTGAGATAATACGTTGATCTGATGGTATATGTAATAATTTACTGATTTTACATCAGCAGTCAGTGTAGATTTAATGTGATCAAATTTTAAGAAAAAGCAACAAAAATGAAGAGGGCAGAATTTCTATTAAGTATCTAAACAAGCTCCAGGGGGATAACCTGACTAACATGGATTTTCAGTATCTGGTGTTTTATTGGAGGAGATTACAAATTGTGTTTATGTCACCAAAATTAATATGAGAAGAACAATCATTTTCTTAAAAGCAGTGTCATTCAAAATGTGAAAGAAGCACAATGCAGGTCTTGTGTAATGCTTAATCATACCCCCTGCTCCCTGCAGCATTCTTTGTACATAACAGCTGACATGTGAGACAGTCTCCACTTATGCTGACATTTCCCTTTGACTTGTGATTGTACTTACCATGGGAAGGTATTCAGGTTTGAATTACACAAAATTCTGATTGTGCGAGTCAGCTCGGACCATGAAGCTGATGAATGTAAATTTATGAAAATGAGCAGATTTACAAAAGCACAGCTTCGGTGGAACGTTGAGTTTCTGCTTGTCTTCGGAGCTATTGAAAGTGGAGAGCCTGACAGAGGTCCTCACTGACACTGCCCACGGATCCCGCTTTGTGTGGTCCCTTGTCCTCAGGCTGGGTGACACGTCTGAAACCGCAACCGCGGTTCATTTCTGAGGAATCGTGAGGAACTGCAGAAGATGGTTTACAATGCAAACACAATTGCATTCACAGCCCTCTTCCCTCCCCCTCCTCCCCCCGCAACCAGCTCTCATCTGGGCAAAGGATTGCGGACCCACAATTCTGTGATAAATCAAGTGTGAATGTGAGCTCTGCCTTTGTTTGTGTTGTACTGAGAAGTTATGCTGGTTCCATTCGGCTCAACAGCTTCTTTCTACAGTGGCACTAAGTAAAATATCTAAATAATCCATTTCATCTTACGGTGCATTGTGTTGGGAGGTATGATACATTACTTCGGATGAAAAAAAGTGGTATAATTTGCATAATTTGAAAAGGCATAATTTGCAGAGTTTTGTGTACTACATAAATGAGGCAAATAATATATAAGGAATACATTTCAAGGACTCTGGCCATGATCAAATTCAAACTAATTTGTTTCGTACATGGGAATTGTCTGAAAGTGAGTGTGACACCTAGGTGCAACCCCTGGCTACATCAAATGCAATTTCTAAGTGTTTACGTGAACAGGCCCTAAGAAATGTTTGCACTTCATTCTGAACAATGGTCGTTTCTGGAGTGAAGCTCAGGAAACACAGCGGGGTTCACAGCAAACTTGTTTAGTTGGTCAGCTGGCCTAATATCCCATACAGACACTGTTTACAATCTGCTCTAGTGGAACTGAATCTGTAACACCACGCTATTAAAAGACATGAACATCAAAAGAGATGTTCTCTGATGCACCTTTAGGAAGTTGGGGGAAATTATCACAGTGAGAGAAAATATTTGTCCCAAGTTTAATCTGAAACTGAATTGCATGATTGCAGTATATTAGAATGTACTCATGATCAGGTGATTAGACCGTATTGTATTCACACACCAATACAGACACTGTGTGCAAGTGGAACAAAGATAAAACAATGGTATGGTTGTCATATGGAATGTAACAAATTGAATATTACTGTCAAAAATGTTTTGAGAGAAAATTAGTAATGTACACAGGTACCATGTGCAGATCACTTCTGTCCTCTTGCTACACTTCCTGCTCTCTCAGTTTGGGGATGTAGGAATTAGGGTGGGGGTTCCCGGGTTCCTTACAAACTTAGTAGATGAGGTCACTGTTTGGATTCACAAGGATTCTGAACAAATGACAGTTCCAGCCTCTCTAACACAGTGCTCTCTTTATAGAGAACAGCCAGCAGGAGGATTCTACAGGTCTTCAGCAGTCTGACATAGAGACCATCCAGCAGGCCCTTTCTGAATTCCCTTAGTAATCTCCATTAGAGACCAACCAGCAGAATAGTTCTGCAGGCTCAGTACTCTCCCATAGAGATCAGCCAGCAGGATGACTCCAGTCCAGTCCAGCTCAATTTCCAGGGAAAATTAAATCTAATTTCCAAATTAACAGGCAATCAGCAGGACAATTCTAGATCAGCAAGACTTACTGCAGTCAGGTTTTATTAAATTAAAAGACTGATAAAGGACATACTTTAAATAATCGTAACAGAGAAAATTAGAAGGGAAGTACTACAGTGAAAGCAAATTCATATTCGACAACGTACTGTAATCTTCAAGATGTGATTAATTTATTATACAACTCTAGGCACAAAATATGTTTTCTTAAACATCTTGCAGAAGCAATGGTAGTTTTCACATTCAGCTTCAGGATAGGAGACATAAAAGAGGATTTGTTATTTTTCTTATTAATTCCTATTATGCTCATTCGTCTTTTCTTGCATTGCTATTGAACAATGTCTGGAATTTAGGATTCACTGCAAGTCCATTTATTGGCAAACATGCATCCGCAACAATGAGAAGGCGCAAAAAATCCAAATGCTAATGGTTAGCTGGCATAATGGCAGAAGACTTTCTATTTCACCTGCAAAAATAAGTTACACATATAGATTCTATAGGAAAAAATGCTCACACAGTAAATACTCTAAAATACTTAAAATATAGCCTGTTTCTTCCAAATAATGTTGTACTAAAAAAATCTTGTCAGTCTAGCTAAGACAGCTCCAGGTCTTTGTGCTACTGTAAGTGCAGGGCCTCATGGTCTTTTCACACTTTAATTCTCTTGCAATCCTTGTCAACAGCCCAGCAGTGGAGCAAATTTCAACAATCTGGAGGACAAAAGAGAACTTCGGTTAATCCCAGTGGGGCTGCATGTATAGTCAGAGCAGTTGTAAAGGATTAACACACACACACACACACACACACACACACACACACACACACACACACACACACACACACACACACACACATCTGTCTGTCAAATGAATGAATGTAAATGTACATATGTCATGTGTATCTGTTATACAGTGTAAACACACTTGGCAAGGGTAAGTCTTGGTATTTGTATCTTGTCAGAACTGGGGCATAGATATGTTTATCACAAAATATATTTTACAGATTATAATCATTTTTTAAGAATGTTGAGAGTACTTTGTAGCTACTACCTACATAAAAGTGTGTACAGCTTTGCTTACAGTAAGAATTAATGCAGCACATATTTACTCTATTAATGCAGAAAGTCATTACAATAGGCTTGAGGCATTTTCTCCAATGTACCACTGTTTGAGTCCAAACACAGGGCCTGTGGTCAGTATCCCTCAGAGTGACCTTTGTGATTTTACCAGGGTGGGGGCAGGGTTACCACTCTTTTCTCCTCCTGCAAAAACTTTCTGTGACATGTGAGCCCCCCCCCCCCCCCCCCCCCCCCCCTCCTCAGTTACACTGCCCAGGCCCTGAGCAGGGCTCCAGAAACGCGCTCTGAACTGAACATGTCTCATTCGTCCCCCTCTATGCAAACGCAAGCCATTACCGGACCACCACGAACAACAACAACAAAACCCTTGGAAAATCCCTGAGTCATGTCAGAGGAGAGTATTCATAAGGTCACTGCAAACTGAAGCTGTGCTCCTGTCTGTAACCTATGAACTGTAACCTATGTAAGTCTGGTTACCTATGTAAGTATGTACCTATGAACTGTAACCTATGTAAGTCGCTTTGGATAAAAGCGTCTGCCAAATGAATAAATGTAAATGTAAATGTAAAATGTACGTCTGGATACACCTCTCCCTGCATCCGCTCATTCTGTCTCGGTTCCTTCCACTGTTCATGGTGGGCAGGCCGTTTTTATGGCAATCGCTTCAGACTCCTTCAGGTTCTTATCTGAAACAAGCAATATTTCTTCACTTGTAACTCTCTGTGGGCTTCATTGACGCTGAAGGATATGGTATAAGTTTGACAACAACACTAGCACCAGCATTTGGCTGGCATTTTTAAAAAGACAGGATCAGTAGTCTGTAATAGTCTGGGCAAGCAGAAATGTGTCATCAGAAACTACATGTGGGAAGATAACTTGTGAAATGTGTTATAAATTACTGTCATTGTGCTAAAAGCTAATCCATTCTCCCTGTGCATGAACTTTTCTGTGCGTCTGCTTTGTACCTGTCCACTTGGCTCTTCGACACAATAAACGTAAGTGTTAAAAGGAAGGGGGTGGGTGCAGACTTGATCAAAAGCCCTCGGAGAAAGCAGGAACAATACACGTATTATTCATTTTTTTTGTCAAATTGAGAAACAAAACAGGAAACATTAAAGGAGGCTGTTTCTCTCATCCTTCCCCTTAAAGCAGCGTTTCCACTCTACGGTGAATAGTCTCACAGATGAAAAGATTGTTGCGCTTTCAAACAGACATGCTGTTTCACCTCACCACTCTGGTGGAACTGAATCTGTAACATCTCACTGTTAAAAGACATGCACGACAAAAGAGCAGCTCTCTGATGTGCTTTCAGGAAACTGGGGGGGGGGGAAATTAGCGCAGTGACAGACACATTTATCCCTGTTTAATCTGAAACTGAATCGCATGAATGCTGTCTGTTAGAATGTACTCATGATGCAAGTGATTAGACCCTATTATAACTTCACATACCACTCACAGAGAATAAATCATGTAAATTCATCAATAAAGAAATCAATGCCCTGAAAAACTGGCATGTATTGGGAATGTGTGTGTGTGTATGTGTGTGTGTAAAATACAGAGGATTAGGATGAATTATATTTTAGCTGCTTTTCAAAATATATTATTTGGAAAAGTGTTTATTGTCATTCTAATCATTCAGATAGTTTGATTTTGTACTACAGAATGCTCCTTTTAAACTGAAATGTATTTCTGCTAACAGCTAAATGTTAGTTCGGTGCTTTGGTGCTGGTGGTGTGAACATTTTTAAAAGTTTGAACAAACGTACATGCATTAGCTGCAACATGAAAACAATGCAAAAATAGAGGTTATGCATATGCTTTCTGAACTACATCATGCATTGCTCTCTCCGGTGTAACTCTCACATGTGTTTCTGACCACATACACACAGACTCTTTATCAGCTTATAGAGGCTGTCAGTCTTTTTTTGTGTGCCTCTATTAAAGTTTCAGATGAGCAGTGCAATGAAGAAAACAAAGCCCTGGCCAGATAAATGCAGACTGTGCCTCTGTTCCCCTTCATGGCAGTACACACAGAAATCTGCTGACTGGAAACAACTGTCATCACACAGCACAAAAACAAACCAGCGCTCTTCTGACGCTGTTGGTGAGACTGCGGTCAGCTGCTCGTGACAGCGGTACTTATGAGTTATCAATGCTTCACATTATTTTTAAAACCTGTCAGGCCAGGGGGGATGTGACCTCACAAAATTAGTTTACAGTTTCATATCACACCCCTACATACATTATCTGATGCCACTGTATCATATACAACATAAATAAATAAATAAATAAACAAACAAATAAATAAATAAATATAGCCCTTTCTTAATTATACTTTGTTGTTCTGTCAGCAGGACACTATTAGACCTCCAGGCTTTTGGTTGGAAAGTTCCGCCCTCCCACCTCTCTTGGGGACTGGCTGTAACTGGTTAGACACAGCTCTCAGTCTTTAAAAAAACTGTCTTATCACAATAGAGCTTTGCCACAAGTATAATTGCACCCATAAATAACTATGCACTTGCATTTTTTGAGGTTGACATTTTTCAAAATTTCAGCACAAAAACGCATGTTCCATTCAGCGGAAAGTCTGAAAGAAAATTATTAGCAATTCCTCAGAAAGGAATCACATTCTGACATCTTCATAATATTTTAATTGCTCTGACAGAATGCATGCCTATTTCTCAATGTGAGGTGCCTGAGAGCCAGTTTCACAGCTAATATCCCACACCACCCATCCTGTCAAATTCTTAAATATATGCAGCCACTCATGGAGGCAGATACAGATGCATCCAAATGCAAATTACCCTTTCAAATACTCTGCTTTCACATTTAGATTTACAGATAACCCCGGCTGATGGTATTCCTGTTCTGATATGGCTGTTGTCACCCTACACGCCTCTCCTACCCCACCTTCCTTCCTATAAAAATAATTGAATTAAAAGGGCCTATCTTGACATTCAGTCCAAGAACAAATAGATTTACAAATACTTTTTGCAAATATGCAATGTTGTGCAAATATCTCTTGATGAACAATTTTTAATTCAGTACAAATAAACCATTGTTAGAATATCCAAAGGTCTTAACACAGTGCAAATGCATTTAGCTCCTTTCATTAAGTGCAAAGATTAAAAGAAAACAAAATTTGTATCAAGATATATTTCCATAAAAATCTGACTTAACCTGCATCTGGTGCTGGGTCTCATGGGATATTTTGTCTTTTAGTATCAACCATAAGGCTAATCTTAGTAAAACTGATTAAAAAAAAATAGAGAGAAGATATTGAAAATAAATTGTAATTGTAATTCACTCTTTTTTCTCAGAACTGTTCACTCCATGGATAATGAGTTCTTGACATCTGTGAGCTGCTGGGACCGTAAACTGCTTCTCTGGCAATTTCATTTCACTGCAGACATTTTGTAAGCTGTTTGTAAGCTGTTTTCTGTAGGTGTTGTAAATTTGAATTTTCTTAGTGACTCATGATTCACAGATATTGACTTACTGTAAAGTAGCTGTGATGTCACGTCAAGAAAGTTACACAGGAAAACTTTTCCAAGTTCAAAGAGCAAGTATAAGAGTAAGAGTAAGTGTACTCTAGTATAATTTAGAATTAGTGAAGGCTGTATGTGAAGTAACATTCACACTGAAGCATTATTTTTCAACTTGACTTGTATTACATTATTACAACTCCTCAATATTAGGGACTAAACACCAAATGTTATTCCTGTTATTTCAGGGGAAAATGACATAATACAAAAAAACAGCTATAAAGTCACACATTCAAAATATAGATAGATAAAGATAGATTTTGCATGTGTTTATTTCTTTTTAAACATTACACAAAAAACAAACTAGTTGGACCTTTACTGCCACCTACAGGCACTTGTGTCAAATCACACAAGATCTCTGTCCTGCAAGTTCTCCAGTCAACGTTGACCACGTTCACGAGGGTTTCGCTTGGGAGAGGAGTTGATGTAGGTACATAACACGTAAACAATCTGCATTGATTTATACACAGTTAAATGACCTACCTATCCTTTCTCTACGTAATTTAACATTTTCTCCCCCACCCCAGCCCAGAGCTCAACATAATCGGTCTCCGAATTGCTTTGATTT
The DNA here is from genome assembly GCF_013368585.1 of Megalops cyprinoides. Classification (NCBI taxonomy): domain Eukaryota; kingdom Metazoa; phylum Chordata; class Actinopteri; order Elopiformes; family Megalopidae; genus Megalops; species Megalops cyprinoides. Next base: position 35,493,776 of record NC_050588.1, on the reverse strand, counting down.
AATAGCAGTCATTTTCCCCATATTCTCCAGTGTTGCCACCACATTACACTGTCGTTTTCATTTGGGTGTTCTCCTATGAAATCCGCTGCTGACTGACCCAGCCACATTTTTTTTTCTTTGGGCGAAAGGTTTACAGTCGGAATTTACAACACGAACAACCACCCATTTAAGAGAGACAAAAGTGCTCTCAATCAGTGCTAAGTCCTATTTAACAGTTCTCATATCTCTCTCTCTATGGAATTGATTGATACTTACGGATAATTACAAAGATAATCAACAGGGTTGTGTGCAAATTATATTATTTAGGATTTTTTTTTTAAAGTTAGAGAAACTAAATAAAATTTATATTTTTTCCATTCATAAATGAGATTTCTTTTATTCTTGATTTCAGTTTTGTATTTTTTGTGGCATCATGAAAGATTGTTCTATATTTACCATATGAATTTTATGTTGTATTTCGCCAAATGAGACATGCAAGTGAATTTTGATATACTGCAGTGCTTTTAAGGGTACACAAAAGGCTATTGTACTTGGATTGACATTAGTCCTGTGAGTCTAGTCACAGACACATACATCAACTAAAACAAATGCAAAATAAGCAAAAAGTCGCAATCCTTCATGCTTGCACTGATAGGGATTCCTGCTTGTGTAATGTATTTGACATGCATTCGAGGGGGTGTTGTCATGGTTCGAAATGGATTTATTCTAGCTGTGTCTCCTGTCTGTCAGCACGGCTTCCATGATGCCGAGACTCACTGACACTAATAATCTCTTCAGAATGGTTGATTATGATTATGATTATTTTTTATTACCATCATCATAATGCTACCAACTGAAGGCGTTTTAGACAAAATATATTTTACAGTATTATGGAACAAAAAAGACTGATTTGCTATATGTTATAGATATTTTGATAATATAATGGCTTTTACTAACTGGAAATGTAAGTAATAAACATAAATAATGAATATAACACCCTGGTCAGGGTAGAGCACAATATTTTAAAAGAATATTCAGTGTCACCCACTAAACGAGCAGTCATTTTGTTCATCATAGTGTAGAAAATTTGTTCTCCTTAAATATAGGAGGTACGCTCGTCTTCAAGTATTAAGATTTGGTAAAATAAATAAAATAATGCAAAACAATATTGATTCAAAATCAAAATTTAAAATTCTTTAAATTATTCTTTGTTACTTTGTATAGCATTTTTTTTTTCAATTCTTACAAAAATATGCTCGATATTAAAAATATTTACATGTTTTAAAGAAAAGGGAAT